>NW_026895830.1:0-183837 GCF_033153095.1 Gastrolobium bilobum | reverse complement strand
ACTCAATCCGCATCCTCTCTTTGGTGCAGTTTGGCCTATGATCTTTGGACATGTCTATAACCCTTCCATGACGGGACAAGACAGCTCGGCAATCTCCAGCATTGGCTACAAGTAGAGACCTGTACAAAAGATTGAATAGGGAAATACTATATGAGCAACAATTAAATGAGAAAAAATGATGCAACAAACATGTATATCTATTGCATTACATGAAATTTCGTATGCCTTAAGGTTTGTTTATAAATAATTTACCCATATTAAAAAACCAGCCAACACTGAAATAGGTGCTATAATAAAACAATTAAACAGGATAGGATATGCATGTTTGGATTAGCTTATTTTGGCATATTCTGCAACTTAGAACAATTAGTGGAGAGAGGGGATACAAAGTGAGCACAGACACAAGAATAAATCAAAAAAGTAAAGTGATAGTGTTGATATTAGACACCACATTTCACTTGAATGTCAATGTGCCACTTGGAAAGGTCACCATACAAATGTGGGAGGGAAAATTCATCCCACGGTTCTTAAGACCAAAGACCAGTGGAAACAAGTGCTCACCTTCCAAATATAAATGCAGTTAGCGAAGTTGTACGAGAAGAAAGGGAACATTCACAAGAGGATGTCTTTGCAAATGCTTTATCAGTCTCCAAAAATGACCTTTTGACCACCTTCTCTAGTTCCAAAGGAAAGTTAACATCCTCAACGATAATTCTTGGCAGATGATCACGGACAAATTGTGCAGCACTCTTCCCTCCATGTCCATCAAATACCTTCACATTAAACAATTTTCCTTTTACATATCCTATGCAAAATGATTAAAAGATGTGCATCCTCTTGAGTCATTATTTTACTCACATCTTGTCAAGTCAGACTTTAAAATGTGTATCCTTTTATAGTGATGGATCAAGAATGTTTAAAGCAGACATGTATTATTACAAAATAAAATATCTGTAGAAGAGTTAAACTAAAATTCATGACAAAAGGGCAATTAGCATAATGGGATAGATGGCTTACCCCATAAAAGGAAACAGCCTCCTCAGAGTGTATGTTACAATTAAACTTTTTTGCCAAATCTCCAATGCATATGTGAGTATCCTCCATGTAAGGGTGTTCTCCAATATCGGACCACTCTCCCGACCGTAGATCAGGGACATAATTCATCAGGTTCTGTTTCTTGTCTGCAACCACTGCATCCTCACCTATGCTTTCCAGGTAAATGTGCCACAGTAGAAAAAGGGAGTTGAGTTGATATGGTAGTAGTACTAAGCAGTGAAGAAGAAGATGCTAACAAAAAAAAAAACACTCCCCGTTAAACCCGACTAGCGATCGTGGGATAGAAACATAATTGCAAAGAGGCTGTTTTCTGGAAATGAACTCATGACTTTTCAATCATGAAAGAACAGTTTTACTAGTGTTCCAGTTCGTCCCCTTTAAAAAGATGCTAACCAAACTCAATAAAAAAAAAGGGAGAGAAATGACAGACTCCCAGATAATACACAAGATACAATATGATGTCATATCCATAAGGGTATAACTAAGGAGAACACCCACAAATTATGCTCATAACAATCAAATAAAAAGATGAATACAACAATAAAGGAAGGAAATTTAATTGCCAGCAATGCAATCTGATTGAGTTGAAAAATAATGTCAAACAACACAAAAGTTGAGCTAAACAGAATATTGGAATTGAAAAGAGCAATTGTCTCTGTTCTCAATTATGATTTTCAGATCAAATTAGAGTTCAACAACCCTCAATGGAAGTCTTAAACATAAAAAAGCAACAATGAGAATGATCAACAACCCTGTGCACGGATGAAAATCAATGTCAAATGCAAAACAATCATTAGAAGAGAATCTATGTCTTGACAAAAGAACAAGAAAAAAAATAAAAACTAAAGAAGATGAGGAAAACACTTTCCATGCCAACTAAAAACATAATTGAGTTTTATTTAAAGAGTTTCTACAAAAACCATGTAAGGATAGAAGAGCAGGGAACCCAATACTTACAGGAAATGAATTTTCAATACTGATCCTTTCGCCACTTGAAGTTCTCAAAGAAGATTCCTTTTCCAAATTCTCTTTCTGGGTAAGCAAAAGCTCACCATGCAAAGGCCATAACTTTTTTGTATTGTCCATGTTGTTCATATCTTGGGCATCTTGATCAGCGTCCTGCACACACATGGCTATAACAACCGTGGGGTATTAGTGGTTCTTTGGTTCTGCAACTCGTTGATATGGAAAGCGAAGACACTTGATGCAATTTTTTAGCTTTTGCTACATAGAAGAGAGAGAAAAGAGAAGATTCTGAGAATATGTTGGAAAAAGTATATAATGATCTGTTTATAGAGTTAGTGTCAGTGAGAAAGGGAGCGAAAGAGAACTAACTTCCAGATTTTTCTATGAAAGCATGGCTGAAAATCGGTTTGGTTGGGTTACATTGTTATTTTTGTTACGCAACTTCGTATCAAAATGTTGGTAACAACTGATAATGATAACGATGTAATATTATACGGGAAAAATGTTTTTCATTTTAAATCACACAATGTTATGTTATTTTTGAATGAAACTACATTGTTTTGGTAAGTTTTTACATTTTCTCTCTTCCATTTTCTTTTTATTTTTAATTTTATAAATTAGAGAAAATGACAAACACATCAAAACGACGTAATTTCATTAAAAATGTCACAGAATTATGTTATTTAAAATGATAAATACTAAACCTGTTCTGCCCTAGGCAGATGTGTCCAATTGGGATTGGATGATTGATCTATGATTCAGGTGTCTTCTCTGGATATCTATGAATTAGGTATCTTGGGGACAGCAGATCACACATTATCTAATGGCCTTAGCCTTGGAAGAGGTGTGTGGTGTACTGTCTAGATTGCGTAAATAGGTAAAAAGAGATTGGGTCATACCTGTAGCGTTTAGCTCCTATTTATAATGCTTACCTGTGAGCCTGCGCTGATCGTGGGCCTTACTGATCACGGACCTAATTTTGGTCCATAACAAAACCCATAATATTATACGAGAAAATTGTTTTTTTGAGAATTATTTTCAATAATTTCAAAATTACGTTATTTTGGAGATTGAGAAAACTAATAAACGAAGAATATTTTAGAAATTTTAGTTTTTTTTTTTTTGGAAACAAAGTTTTAGTTGCTTTTGATTATAAGAATTTTATCAAAATACTATTCATTTATTCTCTTAATTTTCAAATGACGTAATTTTAAGATTGTTAAAAATAAATTTGTATCATGTGAGAAGAGAAATAATAAATCTATATATATATATATATATGATATTGATAATTTATTTATTTTATATATTATACAAATATTAATTTATATTTGTATACTTTTTATTATCTAATTATGATAATTTATCGCAACTTCTATATACTTTCACTTTCATTTTAACACCTTGATTAATGAGTCAAAAAGTGAATTCTTGATTATATTATTTTTAGAGAAAAATGTGTGTCACTTTTAAAGAATATAAAGTTATGTTATTTTAAGTCAGAGAAAAAGATAAATCATGAGACAGAGCACAGAAAAAATTATGAATTTTATCTTTTTGTAAGAGTAAAATAATATAAATTATGTCATTTGAAATGATAAATAATTTTTTCTATTTTTTATTACACAAAAGAAAAACGTGTATTTTTTTGTTATTATTGATGAGGACGTAAATAGGTGAGACTTTTACTTATTTAATTCACGTCTTAAAGAATATTTTTAAAATTTGAAATCTCCACCTGCCTTTAAAAATTTTCATGAAATTACTGGAACTTATTTTACGTATATTTGCGCCATCAATACAAATTTTCTTTTTTTTTTAGCCAGATAAATCAACCATAAAACATTAATTAAATTGTTTTTTTTATACCAACCATAAAACATTTGGTATCCGATTATAGTGTTGATTATTTTAAATTTGAGCCAGATAAGATCACAAAAGTATCAACGTTTTCCTTATCAAGTTGTTTGTATATTCAAAACTTGAATTCGAAATCATTAGTTAAATTGAAAAAATTTCTTAGTAATTGACTTACGTGCTTTTCTTTGTTTACGTGATCTTTTCCGGCCATTCTTAATTGTCTTCTATTCACTTGAAATGCTAGTGCTTTTATAGTTGGTAGCTGGCTAAAGCTAAATTTATAAAGAGAATAGCATCAATACTTACAATTAGCGATACATTACACGCCATACCAATTAAGGGTGTTTCTATTATGAATTGGATTGGTTTTGAACTAAAAATTATGTGATTTAATTTTTTTGGTTTGATTATTTAATTATTTATTCGGTTAGAATTTTTTTAAATCCGATTCAACTCAATCCAATTTTATTCAATTTGAATTGGATTAATTTTCAATTTTTTGAAAAGCTTAAAATTTTAACCATACAAATTACTAGTTATATCAAAATAAAATCATATAAAATTACAAATAATTAAAAAATTCAAGTCTTCTAATTAAAACAAGATTTAAAACTCATGAAAAGATAAAACAAAGTAATAGACAATAAAAAATTAAAACAATGTAGTTTTTTTTATCGTTAATATCTAAGATTCCTTGGCTTTTTCACCTTTTTACCCCTTATTAATTAATTAATAACCATTTTGCCCCTGATTCGAAACTATTTATCAATCTGCCCCTCTTTAGTCGACTACATTGCATTTTTAATCGACTAAATGACCAAAACAGACAAAAAATGGCTGCTGGGAGATTTAGTCGACTAAATCTCCCTATTTAGTCGACTAAATCTTCATATTTTACAAAAAAAAAATAAGTCAGTATGATTTTAATCGATTAAGTAGAGAGATTTAGTCGATTAAATCTCCCAACAACCGTTTAGTCGATTAAAAATGCAAGGTAGTCGATTAAAGAGGGGCAGATTGGTAGATAGTTTCGAATCAGGGGCAAAATGGTTATTAATTAATTAATAAGGGGCAAAAGGGTGAAAAAGCCAAGATTCCTTATCACAATCGTTATCTTCAATACTTCACTCCTTCAACTTGCTCAATGTTCACTCTGCGATTTTCAAAATAACCAGCAACATATTACATATCAACTTTTATGAAAATAAGAGATTAAGAGGCATTAGCGAAATTCAAAATATAATAAATGCATAATATATTGAATCGGTTTTTGTCAACCAAATAAAAAAAATGATTCAATCCAATTAAAATATACAAACTTTTTTGATTTTAGATTAATTCAATTATTAATTTTTCGATTGAATCGTTTAAAAAACATTCCTATTTCCAATAGTTCTGGTCGGAATGGTTACACTGATCTATGTTATGACAAACAAATTCAAAATAAAAAATATTAAATAAATAAATAAATAAAAACCATCTAATCCTTTGTACTATAAAACATTTCTAACGTGATAAACGAAAAAATGATTAGCATTTTATGCAGCAATGATCAATTACTGCGAATTGTATAGTCTATTGACAGCTGTAATATGTAATTGTCGGAAATCCCTGCAAGACTAATTCATTCTTTTGGGTGGTAGTAGCCTAGTAGGTGTAGCAACACTTCAACTCCATGATAGCCAGCAAAGAACCTGAATAATTTCAGGCTTTCACACCCGGCTTTCGTGAAATACTATATTTGAACACATGTTCTTTTTTTAACTAAAAAATTCTACACTTAAGGTAGGAGAAACTACCTGATTCTTTTATAAAAAAAACTCAGACTCATGATATGCATTATCCACAGTGGGAGCTGGTGTCGGTGCCTCGGTGGTATGATCTGTGATAAGAACTTTGGGATATACCACTCCAAAAGCTAGCTCAAA
Source organism: Gastrolobium bilobum (assembly GCF_033153095.1). Classification (NCBI taxonomy): domain Eukaryota; kingdom Viridiplantae; phylum Streptophyta; class Magnoliopsida; order Fabales; family Fabaceae; genus Gastrolobium; species Gastrolobium bilobum. The sequence continues at coordinate 178,027 of NW_026895830.1, read as the reverse complement.
GGGTGAGAGTGTCCAAGACCTTATAAAGACCACATTAGTTGCAGATTCAACCAATGTGGAACTATACATCTCAACACACACCCTCACACAAGAGCCCATTGGGCTTGAAGAGTGGATGATGCAACAGGCCCAGCCTACCTGTGCTAAGAAACTCCACATGTGTTTGGTTCTACGTGTTTTGTTCATCATCTTGGTCCAGGTTTGGATAAATTAGCTCCCTAGTCTCATAAATGTGTTTTTCTGAGTTATCCTCGATCTCAGAAGGGTTACCGTTGCTACTCTCCCACTTTACGTTGATACTTTATCTCGGCGGATGTCTCCTTCTTTGAATCAGTTCCCTTTTTTGGATCCTCTACTACTCCTGTGGATACTTATTTTGTACAGTCATCCCTCCCGGTGACCTTCTTTACCTTCCGTCTTTACTCGTCCATAATTCTGACTCTCCTTCTATCACCTCTTCTGCTGATGAGATCGAGCATAGTTCGTCAGATGTCTCTGTGGACTCACATTCAACTGCACCTACTCCCACGGCTTCGGTCCTACCTTCGGATAGTGACCTTCTCATTGCTCTTCGTAAGGGTACTCGTGATACTCGCCATCCGGCCAGGTATACAGTCAATATTAGTTACCATCGTCTTTCTCCATCATACTTTGCTTGTCTTTCCTCTTTGTCCTTTGTATCTGTTCCTAAGACTACAGGTAATGCACTTTCACATTCGGGATGGAGACAAGCTATGATTGATGAAATGAGTGTTCTTCATCATAATGGCACGTGGGATCTAGTGCCTCTTCCTTCTAGAAAATCTGTGGTTGGTTGCAGATGAATTTATGCTGTTAAGGTTGGACCTGATGGTCAAGCGGATCGTCTTAAAGCTCGCTTGGTGGCGAAGGGTTTCACTCAAGTCTTTGGCTTGGATTTTATTGATACTTTTTCTCCTGTGGCGAAAATGTCTACTGTTCGCCTTTTTATTGCCATGGCTGCTATTCGCCATTGGCCTCTCTACCAACTGGATATCAAGAATGCTTTTCTTCATGGTGATCTTGAGGAAGAAATAAAAAAAGCACAAAAAGGTAATCCAAAAATTGGGTCTGTGCAATTCCACGCTTCTAGCCTAAAGGGCTTTTGCGTGAGGGGACGTGTTGAGATATATAGTCCCACATTGATTGGATGGGCAACTAATATGGCCTTTATAAGGCCTTGGGCACTCCCACCCTTTGAGCTAGCTTTTGGGGTGGTGTATCTCAAGGTTCTTTACATGATCCACCTAATTAAAAGAGTAAATACATTTTTCGTCCTCAATAAATTTCACGTTGTATTAGTCTTTAGCAAATAAAAAGGCTCGGGTGCACTGCGGCTCATTCTGGTGCACCGCGGCTAGCCCATGGTGCACCGCGACTAGTCCATGGTGCACCACGGCTCATTTTGGTGCACCGCGGCTAGTCCATAAGTCCCTAAGAAATTCAAAATAGACCTATTTAGTTGAGATCGTGGTCTCTCACATTCAAAAAAGACCCATATTAGTTCCTAAAACGACTAAAATGGGTCCATTTTGAATTTTTTAGGAACCACGATGGACCTTTTTATTTCCTAGGGACTAAAACAGATATCATGAAATTTATTGAGGACCAAAAAAAATATTTACTCTAATTAAAATGAGAAAAAGTTCTACGGACGGGGATGCCAATCGAAGCATTTAAATCTTCTGTCCAGTTCTACGGACATTATTTCGGTGCCTTTTTCTTTTCTCTCTTAATGTCAATACGGTATTTATCAATTATTTAATGGGTTAATGGATTGTTATCTAAGTGTCAATCCTTAGTTAAAACTGCTTACAACAACCTTTCTAATTTGAATCCTGATCTAAGTGTCAATAGTTGGGACCGGATATGGAGCTGGAAAGGTAAAGAGAGAGTTAAAGTGTTTATGTGGAGGATGTACCATGGCAGGATGCTAACTAAAGACTTTATCAGTAAATGGAGTGGATCCTCTAACTGCTGCCCCTCGTGCCCAGAAGATGTAGAAACCACTCTTCATGCTTTCAGAGACTATGTTAAAGCAAAAAAGGTTTGGTATTTACCTTTATTCCAACCTCTTCCTCTCGGATTTTTCTCCACGGGTTGTTTCAAAGAGTGGATTTCTCTTAATTTGAACGTGAGGAAGACTAGGGTCCAAGACTGGAGGGATTTGTTCTTTATTGCCTGTAATTTCTTATGGTATTGGAGGAATAAAGAACTCCATGAAGATTCAGCTAAAAGACCTGAGGACCCTCTCTTGATCTTTTAGAATTAGTAAGGGAATCAGGATGCTGTAGAAAGCTCAAATTCCAGTTTGAGTACATGAGCCCTCACATTGTGCCCTCCACTGTTTGGAATGCTTCATCGCAAGCTTTCCTAAAACTGAATGTGGATGGTGTTGTGTCCCTTGAGAAAGCTGCTTGCGGAGGTTTGTTGAGAGATTGGAAAGGAAACTGGATCTGTGGGTTCTCTGCTTTCATTGGAAATTGCTCATCTTTACAAGCCGAGCTTTGGGCTATTCTTCACGGTTTGAATTTTGTTTGGAATTCTGGTTGGAAGAATATTATCCTAGAATCAGATTCGTCTCAAGCTATTGGTCTTCTTACCTCTTCTGGTAATGACTCTCGAAAGTTACCTTTGGTAACTAAGATTCGAGCTGCTCTCAATAAGGATTGGTCTGTCTTGTTGAAGCATATTCCTAGGACTTGCAACTCCTGTGCTGATTGGTTAGCAAAGAAAGCTTTGGATGATCCTTTTGGTGTCACCACCTTTGCATCCCCTCACTTTGAACTCCTCAATTTGCTTGCTGCTAATATGCTGGACCCGGGTAGCTCAAGGCTTGCTGCTAGTCGTTAATTCTGTTCTGTTTGTAGTTTCTGTTCTTAGTTGTTGTTTGTAGTTTTTCTTTTCTGCTGTTTTTTTAGTTTTCTGCTATCTGTCATTTGTTTTGTTGTTTTCTGTTCGTGGGGTTTTGCCCCATGACTTTACCAAAAAAAATGGATTGTTATCTTATATGATGTAATAAAATATTTCTACTCTTATAATTATATGTGGACCCTATTCCTTAATTTTTCTTTCTCCACTCTCGTTTCTTCTCTCTCCTATTCATTATGAGAGTAGGAATTATTATGTTACAACAAATAACATAACAATTTATTTACCCTTATTTAATAGCTGATATTTATATTCAATAAACTTTTAAAAATCATCATTCAATTTATATTTGATGAGAGATTTTTAACTATTTTCGAAACAAGAAAAAAATACTTCATATCATTTAATGTATATTATCTCAGTTATAAAATTAAAGATATTGTAAAAATAGAAGATATAATAGTGATTTACATAACTGCAATACTATATATTAGATAATATAGTATACTATTTTTTTCTCGCTATGAAATACCAATTATCTTTATTTTATTATTATTATTTTGAAATTTCTCTGTCGATTAATCCGATTGAATCGGGTAGGACGACAATGTGATAAAGCTCTCTTGGTTAAATTTTTAAAATAGGAGGGAGAAAATAAAAAAAAACTGTAACACATGATGGTTTCCATCGTTCCACGCATACACCCTTTTGGAGAAGAGATTTGCCTATCAATTAGATCATTTTGTCACCACCAGTTTAGAATATGGCTTTGAGCCCGTTTGGATGAGCTTTTTTTTCTTCAAAAGTTGCTTTTTTTAAGAAAAAAGCACTTCTCATTTTTAGTTCGTTTGGATGTCTGCTTTTAAAAAAAGGAGAAGTCACAAAAAAAGCCAAAAATTTACTTTTCTCAGAAGCTAAAAATTTTAACTTCTAAGAAAAGCAGAAGTCAAAAGCCAAACATTTTTTTCAAAATCTAAATATTTTTTATAAAAATATAAATAGCTTTAACTTTTATAAAAAGTACTTTTTAAATAAGAAAGTGATAAAAGTTACTTTTTCTAAAAGCTTAAACAAACAACCTTTCGGTTGTGACTCTTTTATTCTCACCCCCGGGAAAGAATATGGAAGCACATTAGAAATTATTGAGATTTAACCATAGATGAAGAAAAATAGAGAAAACTGAATAATATATGAATAATATTGTACATTGATGTTTTATTAAGTGATACAAAAGGTAAAACATTAATCTTTATTTAAACTAAATAAAAATAAAAAAAAATAATAAAAAAAAATCTAAGAAATTTTCTAAGATACTATAAATTATAAAATATAATCTTAATATTGCATCGGGAAGTAATTCACATCCTTATCTTTTTCTTTTCTTTTTTGGTAAACAAAAAGGGAAAAAATCCTAAAAGAACAACTCAAGTCAAAGCAACCTTATGCAAATTACAGACTAAAGAAAAATCAGCCATATACAATGGCAAAATACCAAAAAGGAGAACTAAAATTACACATATTATTCTCAATTACATGATCAAGAGGGTATTTAGATAACTAATCAACACAGCTATTATTTTCTCTATAAATATGAATAAGTTGAATATCTCAATCTTTCTGTAATCATGCTCAAATGCGAGCCACGTTAATTTTTAATGGAAATTGATCATCTCGAGTTTTATTTAATATAACATGACTATGTCAGAGAATCTTAAACTTTAAACTCATATACAACATCTGACACTAAAGCAACCCCTCGGTTTCCAATTGACTTCATGATTATATCCAAGAGAAATGTTTTTGTCAAATAGAAGGTAACCACGATGATGATTGTTCCGGATGGCCCAACAATTGGCGGTCCAATGGTTCAAGCCCAACTTCAGCCTCCTACCCACGTCAGCCCTAACAGCTGTCAAGGACCCCCCCAACCCCCAACGTGACGACTCTCCCAAGGAAGAACACCAAAATGTCTCATCTTGGGACCCTAACCCTCAAAGGCGACCGCCACAGACACAATAAAGGGAAACTGCCCCATTTGTCCCATGCTGACACCGCCAGGTGCAGAAGGAACAGTGCTGCTATCATAGTAGCGTCTGTCACGCCCAACATTGCCACCCGTAACGAATCCCAAGGAGGGTTGACCCTCTCCTCACCAACCCACACCCGGTGCACATCACCTTCTCCTATAAATAGCCCCCTGGGGCACACCAAGAAGTTATCTTATTTATCGTTATTCTGCCCATTTACATTGAGTCACACATCCACACACATACCCCATTGTTGATTACTTGCTTCATACTTGGAACAATATCACTTAGCTTGGCCTCTACCTGTGCTAAGAGTATTATCCATACAGTGACTTCATCCCCAAAAGGAACATAATGGGCTTATAGATCCTAACGGTACATTGGCGCCGTCTGTGAGAAACTATAAACTTCTATTCCCATTCTCTTACCAAAAATCTACGAGAGGCACATCATTTTCTAGCAGCTAAACATGGTTGTTACGACCAGAAGAGCAGAGCATACCAGAGCCGTTACCACTAAGGATCACGTACAAACCGTCCCTTCCAACTCCCCACCGTCCATGCATTCAGCCCCGTTGAACAAGCAGCAGGCGAGGCGCTCCCCCCCGGTACTGTAATATGTTGACCCACAGTTACCCGCAGCTGATGCTAGAATAGCACAGTTGAATCGTCGCGTAGCCATACGCGAAGTTCAAGGCGAGAATGTACTCCCAACTCAACCACCACCACCAGGGGTCCGTTTCGGAATGCCACTTCCCGCCACAGGCCCACAAACTATCCCACCAACTTATCATCTACAACTAGCCCGAAGTCAGCCAATTCCTCTTTATAACAATCATCGAATCCCTATGATCGCCCCATACCCCCCTGAACCTTACACACACAACGCGGCCGCCCCTTATCCCACGCCTTTTCCTGCTGGCTTTCCATTCCATGGATACGCAATACCACCTCCCAATGCGGCCATTCCACAACCTCAAGGATCATGTATGAATCCTGGCCTGCCACAATATATCGCCCATTAAGCCCCAGCTCTCTCTTACTCGGTTGAAGCCCCGAATGCACCTCGCCCAGCACCAGACCAGCACGCGCACAACCCGAACTTACGGGTAACGCCTGCTAATACTTCAGGATGCAACAAACCCTTAACCGACATCTTACGCCTAACCCCCATACCTCTCGGCTTCAAAGGCCCTTCAAATATCACCACGTATGTCGGTGACACAGATCCTTTTGAATGGACCCAAAAGTTTGAAACAGCGATGACTCTTCACGGCGAAACAGATCTCCTCATGTGCAGGACTTTCCCTACGCTCCTGGGCGGGAGAGCGTTGACTTGGTACACCACCTTGCCGACCGAAAGTATTGCGTCTTGGGATGATCTGGCAGGCAAGTTTCAAACCCATGTCACAACTAGTCGCTCTGTGCCTAAATCCGTCCACTCCTTGGAAAAGATTCGCCAACAGTCTGGGGAGTCCCTTAGATCCTTTTTGGATCGCTTTGACAAAGAGGCTCTGCAGGTCCAAGGCATGGACCCTAAAGTGCAAGTGCATATACTTCTGTCGGGCTTGAGACAAGGAGCGTTCGCCTACAAGCTTGCTCGCCATGAAATTATCGACCTAGAAGAGGTCAAGAAAAAAGCTCAAGAATTTATGCGGATAGAAGAGTACATAGGGAGCCGGGTTGATGACGCCCACAACCAAGAGAATAAGGTCAGTAAAAGTAAAGATCACGTTGAAGAAAGCAGGAAGGGTCACAAACCCTCCAAATACGTCAGTCGCCCATTAGGGTGTGACATGTCAGGGCGCCAATCACACAACGTCCTACAAACGAAGTACAAAGAAGAACGCCAGAATAACTCACGGCACCAACAGCTAGCCAGAGAAGCCACCGTACACTGCAAATTTCACCGTAGTAAAGGCCATAGTACAGAGGAATGCAAACACCTCAAAGATGAGATTGATGAACTTATCAAGGGTGGGGCTCACGGGTGAGTATCAAGCCAAGGGACCACTGATGTGCAAGTACCTTGAGAAAGTCAAAGAGTTGTTACAAACCTTCGAAAGCGTTGAGGTGGAGCACATCAAGCGCATTGAAAACACCAGGGCATATATCCTCGCCAAGTTAGCAAGCACCAAAAGCCCAGGTAACAATCGCTCTGTGACCTAGCATAATCTGCCTAACCCATGCATAGTCATGAACATTTTAGACACGGCCGCCGAAGTCACCAAAGAGACCTGGATCACGCCCATTGTCAACTACTTGTCTGAGGGCGCCCTACCTCCCGACCAAGAGGAGGCTAAGAAGGTAGTACGAAGAAGTGCCTAATTTTTCCTTATATAAGGACAACTGTATAAGAGAGGACCCTCCACTCCACTTCTGAAGTTCCTGAACCCTAACGATGTTCAATATGTTTTAGAAAAAATCCACGAGGGAATCAATGGTCACCACATGGGCGGGCACCCGATAGCAAAGAAAGCACTGAGAGCTGGATTTTATTGGCCAACCATAGAGCGCGACGCCCATGAACACGTCAGAAAATGTGAAAAATGCCAGAGGTTCGCTGACGTGCACAAAGCCCCGCCTGAAGAGCTGACATCAATCACCTCACCATAGCCCTTCTACAAATGGGGAATCGACATTCTGGGTCCCTTTCCCATGGCGGCTGGCCGGGTCCAATGGTTGATTGTCGCCATAGACTACTTTACCAAATGGGTAGAGGCTGAACCTTTAGCCACCATTACATCCCAGAAAGCAAGGAGGTTCTTTTGGAGAAGTATTGTCTATCGCTTTGGCATCCCAAGAGAAGTTATAACGGACAACGGCACTCAATTTACAGACACCAAATTCAGGGAGCTAGTGAAGGACTTACGCGTTCGACACCACTTCGCCGCAGTAGAGCGCCCACAATCCAACAGACTAGTGGAATCAGCCAACAAAATGCTAGCAAAAGGAATCAAGAATAAGCTGGAGTCTCACAAGGGGGCGTGGGTCGAAAACCTTGAGAACGTCCTGTGGGGCTATCGGACAATCGCCCAATCTAGCACAGGTGAAACCCCTTTCAGATTGACCTACGGCATGGAGGCAATGATTCCTGTCGAGATCGGAGAGCCCTCTTGGAGAAAAGACCATGTGACCGAAGTGACCAATAGTCAAAATCGCAATGAAGCATTAGAACTCCTGGACGAGTTCCGAGAGCGAGCAGCACAATCTGAGCGCCAATCAAAGGAAAGGGTAGCTGCTCGGTACAACCAAAAAGTAATCATGAGGAAATTTGAAGTAAAGGACTTAGTCCTTAGGCGAGCAGATATCGGAAATAAGAACTCCCGTGAAGGTAAGCTCGCCCCAAATTGGGAAGGACCTTATCGAATCGCCAACAAGCTATGAGGAGGAGCTTATGCTCTGGAGACACTCGAGGGAAAAGCCATCCCCAGGGCGTGGAACGCTGACAAGCTTAGACGATACTATACCTAAGCCACAGATGTAACCTATATGCTGCACTCTTTTCCTTCCCAGACTTTTGTCCCATTGGGTTTTGCATGGGAAGGTTTTTAACGAGGCAGGTCGTTTCTTTCTCAATAAAATTGCTTTGGGACTAGCTCCAACCTATAATGAATTCCATAGAATAAAGTTACGGGACGGTTCTCACCCCCGCCAAGCGTTGGACTGGGATGGTTCTCACCCCCAGCCAACACCAAAGTTACAGGATGGTTCTCACCCTCGTCAAGCATTGGATTGGGATGGTTCTCACCCCCGCCAAGTGTTGGACTGGGATGGTTCTCACCCCCAGCCAACATTAAGTTACGGGACGAATCTCAGCCCCGCCAAGCGTTGGACTGGGCCAACATTAAGTTACGGGATGGTTCTCACCCCCGCCAAGCGTTGGACTGGGATGGTTCTAACCCCCAGCCGACACCAAAGTTACGGGATGGTTCTCACCCCCGCCAAGCGTTGGACTGGGATGGTTCTCACCCCAGCCGACACCAAAGTTACGGGATGGTTCTCACCCCCGCCAAGTGTTGGACTGGGATGGTTCTCACCCCCAGCCCACACCAAGTTACAGGATGGTCCCAGCCAACACCAAGTTACGGGATGGTCCTCACCCCCGCCAAGCGTTGGACTGAGATAGTTCTCACCCCCAGCCAACATTAAGTTACGGGATGGTTCTCACCCCCGCCAAGCGTTGGATTGGGGTGGTTCTCACCCCTGTTGTCAGTTAGTAAGTTTAACAGTCATATCGAGAAGCAGAATGCTAGGTTATAAAAGAGATTAAGCAAAGGCCCGGCAATGAAGAATAAATAAAGGCGTTGCAAGTTTCATTAACAGTGATAGAAATACAAGTCTATGGTTTACATACCAACCATAGCATGAAAGGTGAAGTTATTGGTGGGCATACAACCATGGCAAATTCAAAAAAGATGACATAAAATGGCCAAGGTCAAACTTGGCGGTCATCCACTGGGAGCTCCTTGTTTTCAGCCACAGTGGTCAGTGCAGCCGTGCCTGCAAGAGCACTCCCCTCACTCAAAGCAGATAGTGACACACCAGCAAGCCCTGTGGTCGAGTCGCCCCCAGTCTCGTCCCCAACAAGATGGCCATCATCGGTTGTGTCGCCAACGGGAAGATAAAGTCATGTTGCCAACTCGCCATGAGCTTCGCCCCAAACAGGAGGGCCATCATCGGTTGCGTCGCAAACTGGAGGATCCTTTTGCACGCCTTCATCTCCCTCTTCTTCAGATTCGGGACCCTCCTCAATCACAGTCACCTCGCCAAAAGCTACCCGCTCAATTATGCGCCCCCTTCCACCTCATAGTCAGGGCTGAAAACAGACATATCAAGGTCAGGATAGCGAACCCATACCTGTTGGATCGCATTGTTGAACGAATCATACAATATGCTCGCCAAGGCACCTTCCAGCTTTTCCACCCGCCCATTGGCACCTTTGCAGTCTCTTGGGAGGCATGCAGGTTCGCAAACACAGAGACCAGCTCGGCGGATAACAAATCTTTGGCTGATTGAAGACTCCATTTCTCCTCTGAAGACTTGTCTACCGATTTTGACAAGTCATCTTTTTCAGAAGTTAGGCGCTCAACTTCTTCGTTGGCCTTCTTCAGTTGTGCAGTCAGAGAATTATTGGCAACCTTTTGGTCGCAGATCACCTTTCCAAGGCGCCCAATGTCGGCAGTAAGATCATTCACTTGTTGCCCCAGCTTGTCAAGGCAATCTTCCTGAGCAGCGCAGCGACTATCAACGGCAAGGGCGATCTCCTGCATGCCCAAGATTCGGCCAACTACCACCTTTGTACAACCAAGGATTTCCTAGCGGTTAACCCAGTCCGGCACCACCATTTTAGGTTTTCTGAGGTTTGGGAAGGTGAGGTCAAGGTCCCTCTCTGTCAGCTTGAGGACTCTGCTAATCGGAATCCCAGCAGGGGAAGGTGTCTCCTGCATCACCAACGGAGTACTGGTCATGATTGCCCCACCATCACCAGAGTCTTCCAAAAGGCCAACCGACTCGCGGCAGTCGCTACCGGTCAGCCGCCTTGACTCCGACAATTCCAGGCGCGGTGCCTTTGCACCTCCGGGCGGTACCAAAGTGGGGTCCCCCCCTCTTTAACCCTGAACTTTCAAATCCAGGAGACACATACCCAAAAGTGGACTCGCTGGCCGACGAGTCTCCAGCCGTCTTTAGCGTGTCTTTGATTATAGGGCCAGCCTCCCTTTTCTCCATCTCGCCAACAGGAATATCTGTCGCAGACCGAATCTTCTTCTTGAGGGAAGGAACTTATTTTCCTTTGCACTTGTCATCTTTCTTGCTCTTCGCAGGCTTTCTAGGCGCAACCGGAGGAACCCCGCCACTGGCGGCCTTCTTCTTGGAAGCCGCCTCAGGCGCGATTCTTAACACCTCCATTGTCAAGCTCTCAACTGCAAATGGGAAAACACAAAGAGTTAGTAAAGACAGTTAATGGAACAGCCTAGTCATAAATGGTACTGGTCACTACCACACCTCCATAACACAGTATTTTCTTCGTAGGCCACTGATCAAAGCACCCCATAACTTCTACAAACCAGTTTACTATCGATATTTCTTCTGGAGACAAGGCCTCATACCCAGAGGAATACTGACTGGCGGGAACCTCATAATGGCCTCTAGTCCAATACAACTCAATTCGACTTTCCCCACTATCACGGTCAACAAAAAAAGGTAATTCCCCCTCCTCAAGATTAGGCTGAACCCAGAAAAAGGTCCCCCTCCAATTTTTATACGAATTAGCATACTGGGCGAATGTCGCCCCCAATACAAGCCCCCATTCAACGAGACCCAGCCAAACCTTTTCGGTGAAGGCGACATCTGGAAGCAATAGAAGAATAGTTGTACGAAGCACACCAATTTGAAGTACCAACATATCTTCACGAATACCCGAACGAACGCCCAAGTGTTAGGGTGTAGTTGTGAAGGAGCAACCCGCAGATGTGCCAACACTCCTATCTCAAACTCATAAAAAGGAAATCTCACTTTCTGATAAGTGAAGTGAGTTTTATACACCATAAACCGCCATTGGGCGACAGCTTCGCGGAGTGGCTTGTCACAAACCCTGTCAGTCTCTTTAGCCACGATGCTTTGCCATCTGTTCTCGTCTGCGACATTCTCAGTAAAGTCAAAATTGCCTTCAGACATGTAAGTTCCCGCAAAGTGTGGACTTGGGTGTAACAAGACCGGGAAGTCACCACAAGGTCGTCCGCCCAGTTCCTCGCCAGGAAGCGTTCATCAGGTTTTGCAACCGCCATGATGGTTAAGAACTTACCCACAAGTCAAACCTGGGAGCGACAAACACACAATCAATCGCCATAAACCCGAAGCAGCGCCTAGAGATCAGCAAAGAGTCAAACTCTGAACCCCCACATCGCCCAACCACTACTCCCCGAGCTACTGACATCCCATTTACCAATAACCCAATCAAAAAAACAACTCAAACACAAGAAACTTACCATAAGAGTCAGAGGTTTCAGAGTCGCTCGACATCTAAAAATATGAATAACTTAAAGACGAAGGCCACCATGCAGTCGGTATCTTATAAAGCCCAAGGTCTTCAAAAATGGCATCACACACGCCATGCCGCACGAGGCGACCATCCTCTGGGTGGTATCTACCCAATCGATTGTCAGTGGGTTCATCGTATTTACGGCGAAGGAAGGACTGGGAAATGTTGGGAATGTGGCCACGGGATGTACACAAGGCGACCGACGATTGGTGAGGCTTGTAATGATACTCTAATGGACGGTTTTGGGGTTGGCGATTAATAGAGGATACATGCCGAATAAGTCACCCTACACCCAAAGTTGAGCGCCGTGAAACGTGACGGCGCGGACCAATCCCCAGATCGCAAGAAAAACCAGAAGATCTAGAATGACTCCTCCGTGAAGGGCGACGCCCAACCCTTTCACCAGATCCCCCAGATCGTCGCCTTCTAGATCTTGCAGACTGGTGCCTACCAGATCTAGAAGCATTATCTCCAGTTGCCACCTGGCGCCCACCATGAAGACGGGAACCAGATGCCTCACCAGAATATGGAACCACAGGTCCCAAAGCCCTCTCCGGTAAGAGAATCTGGAGCTCTTCTTCACTGAAACCCAAAAGTTCAGGTACCCTACCATGGGGTAACGACTCTACCCCTGGAATCAAAGAGTGATGTGGGGGAACGCTACTGCCTTCCCCACGGCGACTAGCAAGGTATTCCTGCATATCCGGCCCTACTGCACGGTCATCTAGCGTGTCAAAAGCTTCATCAAACTCTTCCTCCTTAACATCCACCTCCAACTCAGGCAAGAAAAAACCAGGTATGGGTTCCGTAAACTTGACCATCACCAGAAGAACGAGAAGGGAAGAAAAGCTAAGGAAAATTAAAGAAATATCAAAGGGGATAGCCAGAAACACTGTACCTGAGATAATGCAGAAAGAGAAGAAAGGAAGACTGGCACGAGCACACGCACGCGGAAAGAAATTAAGTAAAGCAGGAACAAAGAAGGAGTCTGAGCTTCTTGATGAAGGTCCTAAAAGAGGTCCTTCATTCCTTTAAATAGGATGAAGATGGCATACGCGTTTAGTGCCTTTCTTTTCAACCGTACGATGAAACAACCGTCAGGAAATAGGCGGTTGTGATGAGGGGTATTGGGTGGTTTGCTGATGGTGGAAAGAATGTATATTCCAATGGAGGACGTTCCTCTATTCTAAATTTGCAAGGGAGAACAGATTTGTTCCCTTACTTCCAACCTAAGTGCGCAAGTGCACGCATCAAGTAATAATGGGTGTATTAATGCCCAGATTATCGTTCCCACGAGGATAGAACTCTAAATAATGTCTTAAACTATTTTATAAAGAATGGAAATGAAAAGAAGAGTAAGTGATTGAACTGTCTGGTCAAACGTTTCCCACTGTCTTGACAACGTTCCTCAAGAACAGTAAGTTCAGCCTGATGGCAAACAATTACTCGTTGCATTATATATGTGATCCTTATGATTTAAGAGAAGGTGTAATAATAAGCATTGGAGATTGATAGATACAAGATTAAACAAAGTAAAAATAAAACAGTAATAGCTATAATCAAGAGACAACAAGGTGGATGGTTTTAAAAATAGTTTTAACACAAGGAACGGATTTACTGCTCCATTCTTAAATAGTTATTTTCTCTGCTCAAGACTTAGTACATTTTGGCTTTGTCCCAGTTTCTTAACTGCCAACTCTGATTCCTCAGCTCATGGATAGATGGCTCACAAGTTTCCATATTCCTATGGCTCCCTTGACTCCAACAAGTGCTTGGTACAGAACCTTAAAATGGACGAAGTCGCCCCTTATTCCTAAGGTAACCAATAGTGTCGTTTCCAAAACACTACCTACCCCCACTGACTAAGCTGTCTGAAATCCCTTCCCTAAGGAAGTTCCTTTCTCAGTATGTGTTCAATTTCCATTGATACACAATGAATATAGCTTACTTAGTCAGAGAAATACAAAAAGCTTCATTCAAGAGTTTTGAAAAATAATTATTTAAGGGCTTTGCAGCTCATTCGTTCCACAGATGGTTCAGCCCATGGCTGTTAACTTAAACGTAATTATTCTAAGCTGAAATCTCATAGACCCGAGATTCAGTTCAGAGATAACGAATGGAAAGGAAAGAAGAAACACTTATATTAAATTGAAACAAGAAAGATTACAACAAAATATAAAGTGGAGAAGATGGTTGTTGCTCGTGAGAAGTCTCAAATGAATGATACAGAATAAGAAGAAGTGTTGTCACTTAACTATAATTACAACTATACAAAATTAAACTATAAACAATACTAAGTTGATCTCTTCTTAAGGAATTTGATGATGTCTTCGTGTTTGGGACGTCCTATTTATAGGAAGAAGAATGAGTGGCAGTCTTGTAAAATTCCTTGGAATTGGTTTCTGGACAGTATGGTTGGGACGGTGGCAACAGTGTTTTGGAAGCTCGCAACTTGTTGGATGGGACAACTTTTGTTGAGATTTGTTGTTTTATTGCAGTCCCCATGTCTTACTTTCTTTTCAGCCAATGAGATCTCTTTATTCCCTCCTGTTCACGTTTCTTTGTGCTTGAGTGGTGCACCTCCTCTGCTTTACGAACACGTTGTTTCCACGTTTCCTGTAAAGTGATCAGAAGCATTAAATGAGTGGAGCAGGTGCAAAAAATACTCTCAATCCGTTCCTCTTTTAATATGTTTTCCAAAGGATTACGTCATCATCCGTTCCCCCACTTTGTTTTTGTCACAAAAGTGTAAAACAAGTGATTTTCATGTTGAAGTTGCTCATCAGATGAGGGAACGGATGGTATTTTGCCATCAAAGTGGGCTTAGACGGGCACGAATTTACGTCCCATCAAATACCCCAAAACTAAACTGTTGGTTGTCCTCAAACAACTCAAAAATAGTGGTTTAGGCTGCTCAATTTCAAAGAATAGCTCAACAGAAAGAAACTTGAGCCAGTGAGCAATCATAAGTTTTTCAAAAAATGAACTACTTTTCATAGGTAAAAAGTAGAAAGAATTTGTTCCAAGGTAAGTGAAGGTTGCTGATCTTCTGTCTCACTATCACTCAGGGCTTGGTTTTTTCTCTGTCCATTCCTGGATGTGATGTGTAAGAACCTGCACCGTTAATTAAGGAAGTTAATTAATTAATTATGTGAAATTAGGAAATAATTCCATAATTGACCCTAATAATTATTATTGAGGCTTAAATAAATATAGTAAGTCAGTAATAATGTTGAAAGTCGATTTTCTGACGAAAAGTGCAGATATCGGTTCTGCTAGTCCGTATAAATGCGTACCGATGAAGTATCCCGAAAAATTATAATAAGTGCATGAATATTCCTAGAATAATATGTAGGACTATGATTTCAAGTATCAAGTTAAAATAATGAGAACTGGTGCCAGAACTGATACTGGCTTTGGAAAAGCGCGTACCGAAAAGGTGCTGCGAAAAATAAAATAAAAATATGAAAAATCTTAGAAAATTGAGTAGGTTCAGATTCCAAAGTTTGGGATTAAAATGCTAAGCATAGTAATTAGCGCTAATACTGTGCGATTAAGGCTTAAGTGACTATGAATACTTATTTTAGGCCGAAAACCCTAGGCACCTTGAATTCCTAAGTGACTTGTTGGGGTGGCTGATCAGTTGCTACTGTTCCATTGGTTCTCTTCTCACCTTTTCTTGAGCCAAAGGCCATTTTCTTCCATTTCTCTTCTCCTAAACACTTGGTGAGTGTGTGAGAGTTATCATTGGGGGTAGGTTGTGAGCTTGTTGCTGAGTTGTGGACTCTGGTTTGGTGGAGTGGAAGGGCTGTTTTCGGAGTTTGGTGAAGAGGGAGCTTTTATCTTAGCATTTTATGCTTCAAGGAGTGACCTTTGGTGTGAAATAACCTCTCTTGATCACCATTTTCGTGGGTTGTGCTTAGCCTGACTTTGGGAGCTTCAAGTGAGCTCCAAGAGCCTTTGTTGCTTCTGTTTTGAAGCTTTGGGTATGTTCCCTAACTTGATCATGAGTTTTAATGGGTTAAAGCTTGAGTCTTGCCATGTTAATGAGTTAAACAAGTATGTAATCTGTATATGAACCTTGAACAGAGTAAAAATGCATGCTTTAACGATTTAGTGGGTTAAAAGATGAACTTTTGGAGTGATATCTCGCGAAATGCAGAAACTGCATTCTGTCGCGAAATATCTGGATATTGATATCCGGATATGATATCCAGATATGGGGACCTGGATATCCGGATATTGGCAGAGAGATATCCGGATATTGACATCCGGATATGTCCCCGACATATATCCGGATATTCTGGGTTTGCGTGAACAGTAACGGTACTGTTCATACAGAACTAAGTATGGGTTTGTGGACCCTAGTTTGTGTAAGTTGAACTTCTGTTATGACTAAGTTAAGTCATAACCAAAGGATTAAGGGCTTGTGGCTTTGTGAGAAGTCTTAAGACATGAAACGTAAAAGAGGAGCGTTGTCTTAATGTTTATGCTTATGAGCTATGGTTATTGATATGATTGTTGGTCCCAAATCAAATTGTGATTCTGCTGTGTTGGGCTTTGAGCTTTGATTGGACTCTTGGCATTGGATTGTTAGCTTGCAAGGTAAGCTTTCGTGTCCTCGGTTTAGCCATTGTTTGTTCCACCATATCCCATAGGGGGATGGTTTATATGCATGATGTGTTTTCATGTACTGTTTTATTGAAATGATATGGAGCTGTTAAATGCAAAATGCTTATGATATTTATGTGATGTTTCGCCTAGCCAGGAAGCCATGGGGTGGTACTGGGGGCGGGTACAACATGGGCTGGTACTGTGTTGGTAATAGACGTATTCCTGCACTTCTCTGATCAGTAAAATTGTTAGAACACACATGACATGATTATCTGCTGCATTGCACTGATTTTGGAACTTATACTGTTATCTGTGTTTAGAACTTATATTGCACATGTAAGTGAGCTTGGGGTGGAAGATCCTTGAGGACCCCTTGTCTTACTGAGATTTCTGTTTAGAGATCTCACCCCACGTTTGGGGCACGTATTTCAGGTTCAAGTAACCCAGGGGTTGAGACCTCGGGTGGCAGGAGGCCGGAGCTGAGTTAGCTGATATTGTTGTTTATCTGATTATATGCTACAAGCAAGAATTAATTATTCTAAGCTGAAATCCCATAGACCCGAGATTCAGTTCAGAGATAACGAATGGAAAGGAAAGAAGAAACACTTATATTAAATTGAAACAAGAAAGATTACAACAAAATATAAAGTGGAGAAGATGGTTGATGCTCGTAAGGAGTCTCAAGTGGATGATACAGAATAAGAAGAAGTGTTGTCACTTAACTATAATTACAACTATACAAAATTAAACTATAAACAATACTAAGTTGATCTCTTCTTAAGGAATTTGATCCCTTAGGAATTCGATGATGTCTTCGTGTTTGGGACGTCCTATTTATAGGCAGAAGAGTGAGTGGCAGTCTTGTAAAATTTCTTGGAATTGGTTTCTAGACAATATGGCTGGGGAGGTGGCAACAGTGTTTTGGAAGCTTGCAACTTGTTGGATGGGAAGCTTTTGTTGAGATTTGTCGTTTTATTGCAGTCCCCCATGTCTTGCTTTCTTTTCAGCCAATGAGAACTCTTTATTCCCTGTTGTTCACGTTTCTTTGTGCTTGAGTGGTGCACCGCCTCTGCTTTACGAAGACGTTGTTTCCATGTTTCCTGCAAAGTGATCAGAAGCATTAAATGAGTGGAGTAGGTGCAATAAATGCTCTCAATCCGTCCCTCTTTCAATATGTTTTCCAAAGGATTACGTCATCATTCGTTCCCCCACTGTGTTTTTGTCACAAAAGTGTAAAACAAGTTATTTTCATGCTGAAGTTGCTCATCAGATGAGGGAACAGATGGTATTTTGCCATCAAAATGGGCTTAGTTGGGAACGAATTTACGTCCCATCAAAGGGCCTATTGGTAATTTCAGGGGACAAGACACCCCTCATGTCGCATTAATGCGCCATTTTTCGCAACGCTTGAATGCCAGCATTTAATTGTCATGATGGAGGCACCTATCATTACTGCTCCTCAAAAACTGAAAAGGCACATCTTCCGTCAGAGAGGCTGGTTTTTCCCAAAAAGCCCCCGGCGAACCCACCAGCCCGCCAAGGATACGAACGGTGCGAAACCCCACCATTAACTTACAAGACGCCAAACACTCACACAGATCGCCAGCAAGGTGTCGCCTAAGCCATTTGGCACCAACCTACGCTTTCTACCAAGCTGGGGCTCCTGTTCCGGATGGCCCAACAATTGGCGGCCCAATGGTTCAAGCCCAACTTCAGCCTCCTACCCACGTCAGCCCTAACAGCTGTCAAAGACCCCTCAACCCCCAACGCGACGACTCTCCCAAGGAGGAACACCAAAATGTCTCACTTGGGACCCTAACCCTCAAAGGCGACCGCCATAGACACCATAAAGGGAAACTGCCCCCTTTGTCCCACGCTGACACCGCCAGGTGCAAAAGGCACAGTGCTGCTATCATAGCAGCGTCTGTCACGCCCATCACTGCCACCCGTAACGAATCCCAAGGAGGGTTGACCCTCTCCTGACCAACCCACACCGGGTGCACATCACCTTCTCTTATAAATAGCCCCTTGGGCACACCACTGAAGTTATCTTATGTATCGTTATTCTGCCCATTTACATTGAGTCACACATCCACACACATACCCCATTGTTGATTACTTGCTTCATACTTGGAACCACTGGCGGACCGACGTTGACGCACATGTCCACAAGTGCAGACATGAAAATTTGGATTTTATTTTTATTTTTTTTGTGTTGCAGGTTCTTAATTATCTTTTGTTCAATATTTATATTAGGAGTAAATACCATTTTGAGTACTTAACAAAAAATACGGTCCCCACTTTAGTCCTTATAAAAAAAAGTAGTCTTGAGGTTCTTAAGAAATTCAAAGTGGATCAATTTAGTTAAAATCGTAATCCCTCACAAATTCAAAAAAGACCCACGTTAGTCGCTCAAAAGGACTAAAATATGTCCACTTTGAATTTCATATGGACCAGGCCACTATTTTTTTTTTTGTAAGGGACTAAAGTGGGGACCGAATTTTTTTTTAGGAACCAAAAAGAGTATTTACTCTTATATTAGTTAGCAACGTACCAACCTATGTAGATAATTAAAATAACGTAGCAACTCAAATTGATTAGAGAGAAAACTTATTCTTCCTCTCCTGTCACGTACTCACTCTCATGCTTTCTTCATCCTTTGTTTTCTTTTCCATTTTTCTAAAAAGAGATGATTGATTGCAGATCTGACATTCTCAAATAAGTTAATCTCTAGAGACGAGGTCATAACCTTGTACATAAAGCGTTAATCTAAATTGTTTTTACAACAACAAAAAAATCGGGGCGGAATAAAGAATTTTTTCTGGGTCCGCCACTGCTTGGAACAGTATCACTTATGTTAGGTTAATGCCTAACAAGAGAAGGAAGAATCTAAAAGTAATCATATTAATGTTCTGGTAGTCTATTAGTTACATCACAATCCATATTTATACTCATCTATACAACACAAGCTATCAATACTTGGAACCCACTTGACACGTTTACACAACGTGTAACCTTCCTAATTACACAGCTATCAATTACACAGCTAATATTGTAAATGACATGGCCACCTCAAGCCACAAAGTCTCTAAGTAAAACAGAATGCTTCTTCTCCCTTGCTGACCTTCGTGTAACACTCCCCTCTTCTTCAAAACTGACCTTGCCCTCAAGGTCCAAATCTGGATAACAACCTTGGAGATGTGCTTCAAACTCCCATGTAGCATCCTCTGGAACAGTATGAGTCCATTGAACAAGGAATTGGCGTTTTGGAACTCCTCTTACCAATATAGTTCTTGAGGACAGCACTGCTAAAGGCTTTTGCAGTGGTCTATTCTCTACTGCCAACATTGGAAGTGGCTGAGGTTGGACATTTGCATCTCCCTTAAATGGTTTCAGCAATGAAACGTGAAAAGTTGGGTGAATTTGACACCCTTCAGGTAGTTGTAATTTGTATGCAACTTCTCCAAATTTCTTAACAACCGGATAAGGACCGAATAATCGCTTAGCAAGCTTATGATTGGCTCTTTTCTCTACTGACACTTGCCTGTATGGTTGTAGCTTGACCCAAGCTAAATCCCCCACTTCAAAAGAACGAGGTCTGCGATGTTTATCACTTTGAACCTTCATTCGATTGCGGGCTTGTGACAAATGCAACTTCAAGCGTGCCAAGACTTCATTCCTCTGGACCAGCAAGGAATCAACAGCCTCTATTTTAACTAACCCACGGGGATAATGAGGTATCAACACTGGGCACTTACCAAATACCGCCTGATGTGGGCTCATTCCAATGCTCGAATGAACACTAGAGTTGTAATGGAATTGAGCCCATCCAATGAAATCTGACCACCCATGAGGCTTTTCATGACAGAAACAACGTAAATATTGCTCAAGACAGCGATTCGTCACTTCCGTTTGTCCATCACTTTGAGGATGGTAAGCTGTGCTAGTATGCAAGGATGTCCCACTCAGCTTGAATAAGTGTGACCAGAACTGGCTCACAAAAATAGGATCTCTATCAGTAACTATGGAACGGGGAAATCCATGAACAGAAATCACTAATTCACAAAATAATTTGGCAACCACAGCTGCAGTAAATAAGCGAGGCAATTTTCCAAAGTGAGCAAACTTGCAAAGCCTATCAACTACCACCAAAATAGTAGTAAACCCCTTGGATGGAGGTAAACCTACTATAAAGTCCATAGAAAGGTCTTCAAAAATGCCTTCGGGAATGGGCAAAGGCTGTAAAAGGCCGCATGGTTTCGCTGCTTCATACTTCACTTGTTGGCAAACCACACATTGACTAACATACTTCTTCACATCCTTTCTCATGGAGCTCCAATAGAACGTTGCAGAAAGCCGCAAAAAAGTTCGTAGGACACCAGCATGACCTCCCATAGGTGTGGAATGAGCTTCACCAAGTAGCATAGGAATCAATGTTGATTCAGGGTTCAACAAGAACCTGTTGTTGTGAAAAATGACACCATCCTTAATTGACAAATTCTTATCAATTCCTGGATTAGCAGTAATTTTCTGATGGCACTGCAACAAGTATGGATCTTCTGAATTCTGCCTTTTAACCTCCTCCAGGACACTAAAAACAGGTTCAGAAACCAGTGTATTGATACCACCTTCCTCATACACCCTTGATAGAGCATCAGCCACAACATTGCTGCTACCAGCCTTATATTCAATTTTAAAATCATAGCCTAGTAATTTACAAAGATAGCTCTGTTGTTCGGTTGTCTGGATGGTTTGGCTCATCAATTCCTTAATGCTTCTATGATCTGTTCTTATCACAAATGAAGATCCAAGCAAATACTGCCTCCATCTTTTAACCGCAGCAGTAATAGCATATAGTTCTCTAACATAAGTTGAAGCATTTGACATTCTCGTGCTCATCTTTTTGCTAAAGAAAGCTAATGGTCGCTCTTGTTGTAACAACACAGCTCCCACCCCACTAATGGATGCATCTGTTTCAACAACAAAAGGTAAGTTGAAATCAGGTAAGATCAAGACTGGGGTGTGAGTCATAGCATCTTTAAGACATATGAAAGCTTGCGCTGCCCTGTCACTCCAATGAAACTCAAAGGCTGTCTTCAATAGATCAGTTAAAGGGGCAGCCAACATTGCATAATTCTTCACAAATCTACGGTAGTAACCCGTGAGGCCAAGGAACCCACGAAGTTGCTTCACATTGCAAGGGGTAGGCCACTCAACCATGGCCTTGACCTTCTTTGGATCAGCATGCACACCCTGATCAGAGACCACATGTCCCAAATATTCAATAAAAGATGCACCAAAAGAGCATTTGGATAGCTTCACAAAAAACTTATGTAACTGTAGACTTCTAAGAGCAACGCGCAAATGTTCAACATGTTCTTCCATTGATCTACTAAACACCAAGATATCATCGAAGAAGACAATGATAAACCGACGAAGATATGGCTTGAACAATTGGTTCATGGCTTCCTGGAAGGTTGTCGGGGCGTTGGTTAGCCCAAATGGCATGACTAAGAACTCATAGTGCCCCTCATGAGTTCTAAAGGCTGTTTTTGGAATGTCTTGAGCCAAAACTCTGATTTGGTGATAGCCAGCCCTCAAATCAAGTTTACTAAACACCTTAGCCCCTCCTAATTCATCAAGAAGTTCGTCAATGGTCGGAATAGGGAACCTATCCTTAATGGTGACTGCATTCAATGCCCTATAGTCAATGCACATCCTCCATGAGTTGTCCTGCTTACGTACCAAAAGAACTGGAGAAGAAAATGGACTTTGAGAATGTTGAATAAAGCCTGCAGTCAATAAATCTGTGACTTGTTTCTGAATTTCTGTCTTCTGATGATGGGCATAACGGTAAGGTTTAACATTGATGGGTTTAGAACCTTCCACCAAGTGAATGGCATGATCTAGTCCCCTGAAAGGAGGTAGCTCATTTGGGACTTGGAACACATCCTGGAAATCCAGCAAAATCTGCCAAAGACATTCGGGTAGCATTGCTTGCATAGCCAACAATTCTGGAGCAGGCATCAAAATGCACTCTTCTCCTTGATGAATTAAGGTATAGCAATGAGTAGTCTCTACACTGTTGTTGCCATCAGTAAGCATGGGCCCTTCATGTTTTTTTAACCCTTCCAACACAACCTGTTGGCCTTGCCAACAAAACTCCATTGATCTTCGAACATAATCATGGGTGACTCTTCCAAGTTTTTCCAACCAAGGCATACCGAGTACTACACTTAGCTCAATCAACTCCAACACCCACAGATCAACAGTGAATAAATGACCTTGAAGAACAATTGGGACATTCAAACATTTGCGGTCAGCCACCAAAAACTCACCATTACCTAAGAATACACGCATTTTCTTGGCACGAGTCATAGGGAGCTTCAACTCACAAGCTAACTGCTTCCTAATGAAATTATGTGTGCTTCCGGAATCAATCAATACAGGTAACTCAGAACCATTGATAACAGTGAGAAAAATCAAGGATCTATCACCTTGCTGAGTGCTTAAAGCATGTAAGGCTCCCTCATGAGGTATCTTAACCATATCCTCCGATTGCCAAACTATCTCCTCTTCCTCCTCTGCATCTGTGCGCTGATTTGTCAAATCCCCCACCATTAAGAGCAATTTATTTTTACATCTGTGTTTGGCATTCCATTTCTCATCACAATAATAACAGAGCCCCAACTCACGTTTCTTATGAAAATCCACATGAGAAAATTTCTTAACAGCTGCCATTGGTGGTGCAGGTAAAGCTAATGTAGGAGTTGTATTTGATAACTGAGGAATTTGAGTGGTAGGCAAGGCCACTGTGGCAGACTCCTGAGTAGGAAATGGTTTCGATGAAAACTTCCTATCAGTAACGTTAAACGATGCTCTTAACTCTGAATGATGATCATCAAAAGCCAAAGCTAGTTGCATAGCTTGATGGAGAGTTAAAGGAGAACATAACTGAACAGCGCTTCTAAGTTCAGTTTGAAGACCTGAGACAAAGAAACTCATGTAAAGGTCATCATCAAGACCTGGCACCTGGTTTATCATCACCTCAAACTGTTGGATGTAATCACGTAAGGAACCGGATTGGACAAGCTTGGAAAGCACGCCCTTAAGATTTGTATAAGCCGAGACACCAAATCGCTCTCGTATTCCTCTAGAAAGGTCGCTCCAAGAACGAATCAATCCGCTGTTATACATCCACTGATACCATGCAGCAGCCATTCCCTCCATGCGCAACCCTGCAAGTGGCACCTTGAATTCGTCGGGAATCTGTTGCAGCATGAAAAACAATTCTGTGCGAAAAAGCCAACTATTCGGATCAACACCACTGAACAACGGAATTTCCAAACGAATCGCTTTGGACAAATTCCTACTGTCATGGGGATCAACACGCGGAATGTGCCCTGAAGACGTTGCATCAAATTGACTCGGGCGAGGATGTGGCTCGCGAGTACGTGCATCAATCGACAAACCATTTGATTCTGATAATCGTCTAACCTGGTCTCAACACGAGACATCTGAGATTGGTGGTCATCGTGGCGAGCATCAACGTGTTGCTGGAATGCACCGAACTCCTCAGCGAGATCCTGAACGCGCATTGTAACAAACTGTTGGTGAGTAAACAATGAAAGCACCAATTTGTTAGGTTAATGCCTAACAAGAGAAGGAAGAATCTGAAAGTAATCGTATTAATGTTCTGGTAGTCTATTAGTTACATCACAATCCATATTTATACTCATCTATACAACACAAGCTATCAATACTTGGAACCCACTTGACACGTTTACACAACGTGTAACCTTCCTAATTACACAGCTATCAATTACACAGCTAATATTGTAAATGACATGGCCACCTCAAGCCACAAAGTCTCTAAGTAAAACAGAATGGTTCTTCTCCCTTGCTGACCTTCGTGTAACAACTTAGCTTGGTCTCTACCTGTGCTAAGGGTATTATCCATACAGTAACTCCATCCCCAAAGAGAACATAGTAGGCTTATAGATCCCAACGGTAAATTGATCACATGAACACGTGTCTTCTCTATTCCCATTGCTTCTGTTCACTTCATGTGTTTATTTTGTCGCCTATAGTGCAAGCGGTGGCAAAGAATTGGCATAAGCATAACCCACCACTCAATTGTGAGGCGCAAGTGCTAAAGTTGACTAAA
This sequence comes from Gastrolobium bilobum, assembly GCF_033153095.1. Lineage (NCBI taxonomy): Eukaryota > Viridiplantae > Streptophyta > Magnoliopsida > Fabales > Fabaceae > Gastrolobium > Gastrolobium bilobum. The sequence continues at coordinate 153,289 of NW_026895830.1, read as the reverse complement.
AGTCTGTTTGGAGGGTATTTTTCCTTGAAAAGTTGTTTTTTAAAGAAAAAAAAGCAATTCTCAAAAAAAAGATTATTTGGATACTTACTTTTAAAAAAAGCAGAAATTATAAAAAAGTTAAAAAAAAATTATAAGATAAAAATTTTAGTTTCTAAACAAAGTAAAAGTCAAGAGTCAAATATTTTTAAAAAAATCTAAATAATTTTAACTTTATAGAAAACACTTCTAAAATAAATAATACATAAAAAGCATTTTTTTGGAAGCTCGTTGTCTTCTTTTCTGTTTATTTTTTTAAAAAATCTCATCCGATAATGAACTTTGCACTGGCCGTCCCTTCCGGATTCCAATAAGGACCATAATGTTCGTTATTCAGCGGTATGAGTTCATTTGTTCTATAAAAATCCCATGACACTAGCTATGTGCACGGTGCAGGGTGCATGGTGCATGGTGCATAGTAATCTTTATTATGACATTGATGGGTGAATAACAGCAAGATTGGGTGTTGGACTACGTCTTGACGTGGGATAACGGTGTTCAATGAAATTTTGTGCCCATCGAATTTGACATAAGTGGAAGGGCATGTAAATTAGGTGTCAAAGAAGGCTGCAAGCCTATCTTGCCAAAGCTGCACAATAGTTATGACAGCAAAGACACTTCTATAATAGTAAGCTCATGACAGCCATCAAGCTGCACAATATTAATGGTCTTATCTCATCAAGCTCCTTAACATTAAACATGGCAGCTCTATTACTTTGCCTCCAAAACAACCCTGATCACTAAGTAACATCTCCCCAAGCTGCTCATCTCTCCACTATAAAAATATGTATCAACACTAAGATACATCATCTTCTTCTACATAATTAAATCTGCTTGAACCAAATCTGACATGAGCGTAGGAGTGTCTTGCAGTACTCCCCCATCGCGTTCCATTGAAGACCCATGGGATAAAGCGGCCCAACTGCAAGATGCTCTGACCCAAGACGGTTACAGGCTGTGTAGAGGAAGATCACGTGATCGGCCCAGTTGTAAAAACGTGTTCCAATCACTATCCAAATAAAAAATAGAAAAGTGATTGAAACGGACATCAAAGTGAGAGTAGTAGGAGAGGAGACTTCTCATACAACATGAGAAGTCTTTTTCCTTTTTTTTATATAAAACAGACGGATTGGTTCATTTTTTTTTTTTTGCATGTTGATGAGAGTCCGCCCGCTTTACCACTTCTATTGTAACGTACCAAAACTTGACCACAATTTAAAATAAATTAACACTTCAAATTTTAATTATTAAAAAATATATAGAAACTTAAAGGTGGACTAAAATATTCAGACTAGCCTAGTAAAATTTTCTTATTTGAGAATTGTAGAGAAACACTAATAACATTTATAATAAAGCTCTATTTTTAATATATATATATATATATATATATATATATATATATATATATATATATATGTATGTGTGTGTGTATGTTACAAGCAAGAATTAATATTTCAAAGGAGAGTAGTGACTAAAAAAAATATAATAATTACTTACCAATTTAATTTAATATGTATAAGTAAATCAAGCCTATAAGATAAAATCTAACAACTCACAATTTTAGTAAAATGTGTGTGTGTGTGGGGTGGGGGAGGAAGAAGAAAGGAAAAGAAAAAAAAAAGTGGGTTATTGAAAGGACCTATAAATTTGAGTGATTTTTGAAATAGAGATTATATCTTATTCTTTTAGTTTTTTATGTTAAACTTAGTATCAGATCACAATACATCTTTCTTTCTCCCACTATACTCAAAAAACTGGAAGCCTTTCTCTCATTTTTCCCTCGGTTTATGTCGCGATCCTTCAAAAAAAAATGTCACCACCATCTTTACCTTCCGACTTCACGCTTTAACCTTTGAAAATCTAGTGCGCGCGCTCTCTCAATTTCAGAAATTTCTCGCGAGGTTCAACATAGGAAGAGCTATTTGCATGTAGGAGAAACTTGCAGTGTCTCAGTTTGAGTATTGCTCCTATTAGAAGGAAAAAGAGAGAAACTAGAAAATATTGATTTCATTGATTTGTGGTGATTAATTTGTACAATGATTGAGCTCTTATATAGAAGAGCATATATAGAAGAGCATAACAGAAAAGAGAAAGATCTAGAATATCACTGAAATACTAAACTACCCTAATACCTAATATCTAATACTCCCCCTCAAGATGGAGAGTGAACAAAAGAGAACTTCCATCTTGAACAAGAAAACATAATAACCAAATAACATGAGCATCAGCCAGTAAAGAAACAGTGCTGGAATGGACATCAGCTAAAATGTGCTGGGATGGAAATTCAGCAAAGGAAGGAAGGGCTGGGATGGACATCAGCAACCTAATATGAACTGCCGGGATGGACATCGGCAAAATCAACTATTCTGAAATGAAATTCAGCAACATGATCAATGCTCCCCATGAATAAGAAGCCAAAATAAAGCCAAAATAATGGCAAAAATAAACCAAATACAAGACAAATCAGATTGCAATAACACCACAAACATAAATCAGCAAACAGTTAGTGTGCAACAAATAACCCAGAAATAAAATCTGAGTATTGCAACAACAAAGAGAGAAGGAGGCTGTCAACACGACGGAGATCTGAAGAATAGGAACAGACATGATGAAGATCCATGGAGGTCCAGACGAAGACAGGAGCGACGCGGCTCGGTGGTTGACAGGTCGCACGAAGACAAGAACGAGAAATAGAACAGCCATGAACGCTGAACAGTGACACGACGCCAGTGGAGGAACGATGGCAGAAAAAAAAAATAGAGAAAAAATAAAACAAATCTAAGATCTAAGAACAGGGATGATGGGAAACAAAAAGTGCAAAAAATTAAAATCAAATGAAACAGATCTGAAGGAAGAAAAAAAAATGCAGCAAACAGATCTAAAATCAGATGTTCACAAAATCACAGAGTTAAGAGAGAAACCCAATATAGAAAGAGAAAAGAAAAGAGACACGGATCTGGATGAAAATAAAAATAAAGAGACACAGATCTGTGGGAGAGAGAAGGAAGAGAGTCTCCGGCGAGGGAATGCATTGAAGCGGCGACAAGGGAGGAGAGTGGTTACGAGATGAAGACTGCGAAGACGAACGGCTGAGACCTGAACCAGATCTGGTTCCGACGAACAGGAACATGAACTCAAACAGCAAGCACGATGGTCCAAAAAAAAACGGAGACGAAGGACAGCAAGGTAGTGACTTGCTCGCGAACCAAAAATAGATGAAGAAAGAAAAAAAATCTGGAAAATATTAGACACAGATTGCAAAGTAAGAAGGTGACTCGCAGATCTGGAAAATATTGTAAGGAGACTGAACAACCACCATCAAAGGCGGAGAACAACCGCGAAAATCGGCGGCGGTAAAGCACCGGAGAAGAAGGTTCGAGACTATGGGACGAGACGCACCGGTGATAGACATAAACTCCCAAAAAAAGAGTAAAGGAGAGGAAGGAGAACACATATAACGATTCGATCTGGAAGAAAAAAAAATAAATTCTAATGATAAAAAAAAAGTTCATAGATCTGGATCAGATCCAGAAGAAAGGAAACAAAGAAAAAGAAAGAAAAAAAAAATAGTGATTGCAGCGGAATCTTCATTCATGGAGGATAAAAATGCTCTGATACCATATATTGATTTCATTGATTTGTGGTGATTAATTTGTACAATGATTGAGCTCTTATATAGAAGAGCATATATAGAAGAACATAACAGAAAAGAGAAAGATCTAGAATATCACTGAAATACTAAACTACCCTAATACCTAATATCTAATAGCTCCGATTTCACCATAATATACTAGAAAGACTTGAAGTTAAATCAAATTTTAGGATGAAACTATGAAATTTGATTCTAATTTTTTTCTTCCTCCCTTGCATGTGTTGTTAATCTTAAATGAGGACTGATGTTCTGATACACATGTTGTAAAAAGTGGAAAAAGATGTTTGAGGGTGTAGTTGAAGAGCTCTTGAGGTTTACAATCTTATAAACATTTAGTTTATCATGTTTTTAAGGCTAATATCACATTAATTATATAGTCAAAGATATGAAAACATAGGATTATTTGATTAAAAAGGTTGAATTAGGAACTAACATAACTGATTCTTACTTGTTTTGAAGGTAAATTGATGTAAATTGAAGTAAGAATTAAGTTAAAGGACTTGCAGTACAAGATTGAAGATTAAGGAAGTCCATAAAGTGTGTTTCAAGAGAAAATTCAAGACTTAGGAAATAACTAACTCTTATGGAAGAGTGCGCTGGAGCGTGCTAACACAAGGCATGATGCAAAAATTCTCCTTCGAAGAGCGTGCTAAAGCGTGCTCCTGAGCGTTTTAGCACGCTCGCACGATTTTGTATATATTTCTGGAGCACTTAAGCATGCTAATCAGTGCTTTAGTGCCCTGTTGCAATTCAACTCAGGCCCAATTTGTGGAATTAACATAGGGCACGGATCTTACACATACAAAAGGGATTTGAAAACCAATTAAGGACTTTGGAACGATTTTGAAGTGTTGAATCTGTTTTGGTCATTGAAGCGTGTCCTTATGCTTTGGAGCACATGAGGCAAGTGGAATTCAAGAATACACTGGGAACTTTGAAAATTCACAACACCATCACACAAATGGAGTTTGGTAAACTTTATCGTTTTCTTGTGTTTTTGAATTCGTTATGCTAGACTAAATTTCTTTATAATTAGGATTAGATAGAACCTAATTGAACCTTTATGATTATGGATTAAATATTTATTGTAATTTTCTTTTTTATATTGCATGAATTTATCTATTCTTAGTGTCGTTTATGAGTTTGATCTTGTAGAATAGTTTAGGGTGATTGTATGACAATAGAGATGTGGGTGCATGAACCTTGCATGATAAATTCATCGTAATCCTTATGATTCTAGGGATAGTCATAAGATTTTATGCAATCTTTATGATTCCTAATCTTATCTTCTTAGGGAAAAGATGGGGAATATTCTTTCAAAATTATAAAGAATTTGTGTGCCAAAGGATTGAATCCTAATTAATTTAGAGGAATCAATTGATAATATATTAAGGGATATTACTAAAGGGTTTAATTCATAACATAAAAAATAAAAATGAGGGGAAATCGAAATCCTAAGAGCATTTCCTATGATTGTCAAAACAACCTTCAAATTACTTTATTGTGTTATTAATTATGTTATTTTGTTATTGCTAGTTTTAAATTTTAATTCAAACATTCTCATCATTGGTTGTCCAAATAAAGCGAAAATACTAAACTAGTAATTGAAATTTTAATCCTCGTGGGAACAATCTCATACTCCAATACACTTAATTAATATTATAATCGATGCACTTGCCAAAGTTGCAATAAATTTTTAACGCAGTTGTTGGGATCAAATATTTCAACATTAGTAATAACTATAGACTCTTTAGATTGGACTTTTATTTTATGTTACTTAAATTCTATTTTTGATATTATATTTTAGTTTTAGTTTATTTAATTCTATTTTCTAGTTTATGCAACGCTCACCCCGTCCTTGCAATTCGATCTAGAAATAGAGAAAATCCCAAAAAAGAAAAAAAAAACACTAAAAAAAAAGAAGCAAAGAGAAGCATCAAGTTCGACTTTGCCAAAGGAAGAAACTACGACAGAAAATCTATCTGCACCTCCTAAACCGTTGATTCACTCCATGCTTTCTTAGGGCCACGTCAAGTATTATAAAACCGAATATAGCTGCAAAAAACTTTGAAATCAAGCCAATGCTACTTTCAGTGGTCCAGCAAAATGAATTTTGAGCCGACGATGTAGAAGACCTTCATCTTGACAAATTCTTATTGAATGGTAGGGGTGTGCAAAAAAATTAGTTTACTTGCCCTGCCCTTGACCTGACCCATAAATATCTATATTTTTTGAACTGGTTTAAATACTGACTCACTTTTATTTGGGTCAATTTTAGACCTGACTTGTTTTAATATTGACCTATTGACCCAAAACTTGACCAATACTCATTATGTGAAAAAAAAAAGAAAATCACAATTACATTAAAAGAAAAGTTTTAACGTAAAACAATTACGTCAAAAAATTTTACGAAAAATATTTCCATAAAAAAATTTCGCAAAATTTTTTTATCAAAATTTGTGACTAAAAACATTTCTGTAAATAAATTTGACGGAATTTTTTTTTTTTTGTCAAAATTTTTTACGAAATCTAAATTTCGTCAAAATATTTCACAAAAAAATATATTCATCAAAAAATTCGACGAAACACATTTTCATCGAAATTTTTTGACGAAAAAAAATTCATCAAAATTCCTTACAGATTTCAAATTTCGGCAAAAGTTTTCGACGAAAACAGTTTCAGTAAACTTTTTGACCAAAAAAAATTTCGTCAAAATTTTTAGCTAAACACATTTCTACCGAAAATTTTCGACTAAATATTTTGTTAAGTTTTTTAATAAAAAATATTTCCATCAAAATTTTCAACGGAACACATTTCTGTAAAATAATTTCGTAAAAATTTTTGACAAAAAATATTTTGATAAAAATTTTAACGGAAAAAATATTCTGTCAAAATTCTTTAGAGAATCTAAATTTCGTCGAAAGTTTCAAATGAAACATTTCCCTCAAAACAATATCCATCAAAAATTTGGACGCAACACATTTCCATCAAAAAAATTTGACGTAAAAATATTTCATCAAAATTCTTTACAGATTTCAAATTCCGACGAATGTTTTCGACGGAAAAATTTTCGTTAAAATTTTTGACAAAAAAAAATTTCGTCGAAATTTTTAGCGTTCCATCGAAAATTTTCAACTAAATGTTTTCGTCAAGTTTTTTGATAAAAAATATTTCCATCAAAATTTCTACGGAACACATTTCTGTAAAAAAAAAATTCGATAAAAAATTTTGACGAAAAAAATATTCTGTCAAAATTCTTTAGAGAATCTAAATTTCGTCGAAAGTTTCGAATGTAAACATTATTCTCGAAACAATTTCCGTTGAACGAAAAAAATTCCGTCAAAATTTTTGATAAAAAATTTTTGTTTAAAACATTTGATGGAAGAAATCATTTTCGTCAAAACTTTTGACGGAAACTAAATTTCGATAGAAAATTTATTCTTGTAAAAATTTTCATTAGAGAAAAAATTGTGTTTCTTTTCGACAAAAAGTATTCCGACGAAAAAATAATTTTGTGACGAAATTCTCGTCATTTGCAATGTAGAAATTTCGACAAAATTTTGTAAGGAAACCAAGTCAAAAATAAGTCAGGTTAGATTTGACCCACTTCAGAAACCAAGTCAGACCCACTTTAGAAACCAAGTCAGGTCAGATCCGATCCAGTTCTGAACTAGTTCAACAAAATCTAAATCAAGTCAAACCTGACTTGAATCAAATTAAAGCGGGTCGGGTCAAAATACCTAACCTATAAAAATCAAGTTGGGTCGAGTCGGACAAAAACCTGACCCGACCTGACCCACGCACAGCCCTAATGAATGGTGTTTCAGATGATGCCATTCGTTTAAGGCTTTTCCAGTTCTCCTTGAAGGAGAAATCACTTCGTGGAATTAACAACCTACAGGCAGTATCACGTCAAGGAATGATCTAACTGTTAAGTTCTAATCCACGTTCTTCCCAATGACGAAAAGCAACCAATTGGTAAATGAGATCATCAATTCCGTCCAACCAGAAGGAGATGGGAGAGATTTAAAGATTTACTAAGGAGATGCCCTCAATATAAGCTTTCTTTGAGACAAAAAGTGTGAATCTTCTTCAATGGAATAACTTCATTATCAAGAATGGAGTCCATGGCTTCTTTGGAGAACGAAAGTACTTCAGCCCAACCCAAAGAGTTTTTCAATTGGAAAACAATGATGCAATGTTGGCTCAACAAAAAGTCTTATCTCAACAAATAACAAATCTCATAGCTATATTCGAGAAATCCCAAGTTTCTGCTATTCAAGCACAACAGCCAATTTATGAATATTGTGGAGGTAAGCATGCCAGCAACAATTGTGATGCTCTTGGGGGAACGGAGACAACTCAAGTAGACGGGGTGTGGTACAATCTGAGGAACCAAGGCAACGCTTAGAGGGGGCACCTACAATCCAAGGTGGAAGAACCACCCCGATTTCTCCTATAAATCATCATATCAGTTGCAACCACCTGCTCTAGTGCAACAACCTCCCCCTCAACAAAGTACTACTTCAGAATTAGAGAGAGCACTGGCACAACTCTTAAAGACTACCTACATACAAAGACTAATACTTGTAGAGAAGATACATCTTCCTTCATGCAAGAAACCTGGTCTGCATTCAGAAATCAAGAAGCCTTTATAAGGAATCTTGAGACACAAATCAGGCATTTGTCAAGGCAGATAGTTGAAAGAGCTCACGACATTTTTCCAGGAGATACCATCACCAATCCTAGAGAGCAAAGTAAATCCATCACCAGTAGGAGCAGAAAAGTCATTCAACCCGTAGAAAAACCCTATGGAGAGAAGAAAAGTGATGTGGAACCCATGGTTGAGGAGGAGAAGAAGGAAAAGGCGAAGGAAATTGATAGACATCCAGAGAAAAAGTAACTCCACACACATCCCCCTTCCCTTTCCATCCTTTTCTCTTCACTCAAGATCTTCCAAAGATAGCATAAAAGGGGGTTCATTGAGAAAAAAATAATCACAAAATATTCCTCCATGCACATAAAAAGAGGAGTGAAGTGTATTATAGAGGACCCTACAAATTTGAAATAAACCCATTTAGCATCATCGCTCTTGAAAAGTTTCAATTAAGTTTTCATCTTCCAGGTTGCCTAGCATTATTTACCCAACAAGGATTTTAGAGAGTCCACAGAGCAGTGGATGGAGGAGCAAAAAATACGAGATATTAAAAAAAAAGATATAATATATATCAAAATCCTTAACTTTTAACAACTCAAAGATCAAAGCAAAGCCTTGAAAGATATTCAAAATTGATCAGATTTATCAGATTTTTATGTCTTGACCTTGAAATATTTGAAACAGAGGCTTCTACTAACTTATATAGTAACTCTGTCCATCAATGAGAACTGAAAATTCAAATCTCACATTCCCGCAAATGCCTTCTTCGCACCACTAGAAGATCCAGCTGGTATCACTTTCAACACATTGAATCTCACTGTCTTTGAGATTGGCCTATATATATGGCACAAATAAAGGCAATCAGATGATTAAATATATAATAAACAAAAGTTTCCCACTGCAATAAACAATTAAAGATTTCTCCTATAAAAATTTAACCTGCATTGACCAATAATAACGTGATCTCCTTCCTTCACACGAAAACAAGGCGATACATGTGCAGGAATATTTGAATGTCGCTTCTCATATCTAAATATACAAGCAAACAAAAAACAGATAGTTATCGGAGTATGCAAATATAACCAAAACTGCTCACACAGGTATGAAAGGGGAATACCTCTGATACTTCTTTATAAAATGAAGATAATTCCTCCTAACGATAATAGTCCTTGTCATCTTAGCACTGTGGCAAGTACCAGCTAGGATACGACCCCGTATGGAAACATTGCCAGTGAAGGGGCACTTCTTGTCAATATAGGTTCCTGTATTAAAAAAAAAAGCCTTGGTTTAGAAACATAAGGGAGACAAGTGACCATATATAAATACACGGAAAAAAACACTTCATGTGGAATAAAACAAGAATGTGAAAATTATGACATGAGTAATAGAACAAGGGTTTGGTGTTTGTCATTTTAAATGACATAAGTTATGTCATTTTAGGAGAGAGATAGACACAGAAAAACGGAAATCATGGGAGAGAGAAAGTGGGTGTTTTTTTAATTTAAAATTCAAATTTTCTGTGTCTGTATCTCTCTTAAAATGACATAACTTTATGTCATTTAAAATGACAAACACTTTTCCCATAGAACAATGAGCTTTAATAAAGATACTGAGGAGCACAATCTTGTTGCTCATAATCTTGATTGCTAGATTACAACACTTAAATGACATAACACCTTCCTATCTACATTATCTTAAACAAAAAACATGGGCGTATCCATAAATAGACCAATCCTTGGTTCCTATAACACAATGTCCATCACATTATAAACTTCAGTCTCCACATCTCCTCAAAATGCTTGTTTAAGCACCAACGAAAAACAACAATGTAAACTGCAGTTCATGAGCAAACAACCACCTAAAAAAATACTATTGAATATATCACCTAACATCATACCTCAAGAGATATTATTTTCTCAGTGTGCCTCACTCAATGAACTACTTCCCTGGAATCCTAGGACATCAAAATAAATGCATCATCTAGGCATACAAATTCCCCAAAAAAAAATAAGGGTTAAATTTTCAACTCTCATCTCCGTCCTCAGCATTCACCTCCTAACTAATGTACGGAACGCTTTATTAATTATTATATACCAAGTATTACTAAAGTTAACACTTTCCGCACAGACAACAATTATACCAACATGACAACAAAACTTCATAAAATCTTGCAAGTAAAAGAAATGACTAGGATGCAACAAGCGATAGGACCCCATATCGGAAGATGGCTCTAGAATTAAATAAACCAGCACCCCACATTCTCAAAATTTTATCTTTATATTAAAAATTAACGAAACCAACATTCATCAGTCATAACAATAAGATGAAAGACATTAAATCTGAAAAGAGCACAGTACAGATAGTTTATCTGATATATAAAATTAGAGTGAATATACCTTCAATGGCATCCCTGGGAGTTTTAAATCCAAGCCCGACGGATTTCCAAAAGCGATTCCCACCTTTTCCAGGTCTCTTTCCCTTCCCAGTTTTCTTAGAGCTTCAAAAAGCATCGGGAGAGAAAGAAAGGGAAAAAAATCACCAACAAAACAAAACAAACAACCCCACAAAAAAAACGAAGATTAATCGAGTAAATGAAGAATTTTTCACGTAACAGTATACCTTAGAAACACTTTAGGTTGCTTCAGAAAAGCCTTCTCGGTCTGCAAACCAAATTTAACAAAAAAAAAAAAAAAAAAAAAAAAGGAAATTATATATAGTCAATGGAAGACCCAAAACCAGACCAATGAACCATTGATGTTAGAGGTAACAAACTTGTTCAGCCATGGTTGGGGCTCTCTTTCAAAGGGAATTCGCTAAGCTTGCCGCTGCAGATGATGTTTAGTAGCCAGCCGCACCCAGAAACCCTAATTATTCATGCCGAGTCTCGTTTTATAACACTTACTTTCTTTTCCATCTTTCATCTTCTGGGCTTTACTTAGTGGGCTGAATTAGATTGCCTGAAATTGTAGAAGGCGTTATTTTTACCTTTTGAAGCCCATAATAATTGCATAAAACCCAAAATAAGAAACGAATTACATAATTATAAAATGTTTTTCTTCATAAAAATTTAGCATGAGTTTTATTCATAGATATATTAATGAAATTTGGGGACATTGCATCTTATGTAGACAAATTGTACAGTTACTGATTTCGTTGGGACAAATTTAGAGTTTTAAGAGATATATGAAAAAAATAAAATAAAATAGTCAAACATTCATATAGAGAGAGAGAATGATCAATTTACATTAGTATAAAAATTACAAATTTTGCACACAATCATCTCACTTCTAATAGCTCTAACTTAGTAATCACGTGAGTCGTTAGATACATGCGGCGTTAAGAATTAAAATTGAAAGTGTAACCCGTTATATAGGTATAGCTAGCAGATTAACTTACATTAATATAAATATAAAAAATTTTATATTCATTATTAATCATCGAAAACATTTTAAAGGAAACAAAATGAAATTGAGAAGAGTAAAAATTACTGATGTTTCTACTCTATATGGGTAGTTTTTTTAAATATTGTTAAAAATTACTGATGTTACATAAAAATAATTAAAAAAATGCTTGTGTAAAATATTTATTCAATCATAAATTTTAACGGCAAAGTCACTTCTCTGCTAAAGGACAGTAGAAGTCAATTTTTATGAGAACCAAAATTTGTTTTACTAAGTAGCCAAATAAAATAAAATAAAAATACATGAGTCTCAAAACATTATTGTCTATTTGTCTTGACTCTCGAGTCTCTTGTAGCGGTTGACTTTACCGAATATGGCACATTAGTAGGTTTCGACATTTCAATTAGGGGTGTTCATCAACCGATTCAAATCACAGTAACCGAACCGAAAAACCGATAACCGATAACCGAATAAATCGAAAACCGAAAAACCAAAAATCGAAAAATAACCGCAAATTTTAATTGGATTGGATCGGTTTTTGGATGGGTTGATGAAAATCGATTTAATCTAAACCGATCAAATATATTAATTCTCCTCTACCTACTTGGGTTTTTCCCTAATCATAGCATAAAAATTTCTAAATCCAATACTCATTAATCCATCAACTAAACCCAAGAAAAAATTAAGTCACATCTTATCAACAAAATCTTATCTTTGTAGAGCTTCATATCTCATTGCTAAAAAAAACTATATTATAGTTTAGTAATGCTTTTGTATTTCAAATTTTTTTTTTACAAAGCCAATATATGCAAAAGATGTTATTTGCACAATAATCATGAAATAAATTTTAGAATTTTCAAAAAACCGAAAATCGATCCAATCCAAACCGGAAAAAATTGGATTGGATCGGATCGGATTTGAAAAAAAATCCAAACCGAATGGATTATTATATGATCAAACCGAAGGGATTGGATCAGATGATTTTTACTTCCAAAACCGATCCAATCCAGACCACAAACACCCCTAATTTCAATGATAGCTCCACCGGTCATATACAAAATACAATAAGAGTCATTTGAGGTGCAAGAATTTGATTGTGACAAATTGTGCCCCTCCCCATGATTGTAGCACATCCAATTAGGGAAAGGACTTTTTCTAGTTTCTAGTTTAGGCACTACCCATTTGATGCACCGAAGGCAAAAGTACACCACTAGCCCTGAAATTATGGTGTCATAAAAAATGGTGGAGTCAAAACATTTTGTGAAAGTGACGAGGAAATCATAATTTAATCTAACTAAGACAGGACAATATGATAGTGGGATGATATGTAGTTAGATTTAGATAACTCTCCAAATTTTCTTCATATTAGCTTTTATTTAAGTCTAATTAAGACAAATATTTAATGAACTTGAGGGGGCGATTGCCCCTCCTACCCAGGGACGGACCCAGGGGGTGCTATGGTTGGCGGTCGCCCCCTCCCTCCAAAATTTGAAGAAATCTTTTTAACATACGTATAATGAAAGAAATCTTCATTTTTTATCTCCATTAATGTGAAGTAGTTTTCTCCCACCACAAAATTTATAGAGCCTCTTTGTATCCTCATGTCCTATATCTATTGAAACCCCTCTAACTCTGACTGCATTTTTTCTCCCTCCAATAAAGTTAACGAAATATGCTAAAGCTAAAAAAAAAGTTAAAAGCTGTTGGATAATTACAAAAAAAAATTAGCTTAAAAGCACATATTTCAAGAAAATTATCTCTTTTTTTATCTTTATAACTCTTCATTTAAAAAAAAAAACACACAATTCAAAAAAAACATATAAGAGCTTAAAAAAGAGTTTTTCATTATAAGAATTTTTTCCAATAGCTTCTAGCTTAAAAAAGAAGAAGATCCAAACAGGTACAAATATTTAATTTTTCGTATTTTGGCCTCCCATATATTATGTTTGAAAAGAGAAACAAATGTTTAATTTTTAGGCCCGCACAGGAAAAATTCCTATATCCGACACTGCTCCTACCTCATCTTGTCTCCACAACTGGCCATAAATTTGTCGAAGGGATTATTGTCCCTAGTCTCAACAGGCAACAATCACCAGTAATATAAATGTATCTCCTTTTGTCGTGGTCGAACACAATCTCAGCTCCAAAATGGACCACAACAGTCCACATGAATGACATAACACGTGAATCCTCATGCAAGAATGACCCTTCATAACAATGGAATCAATATGTGAAACATGCTGTCCCCAGTTAGTTGTGTAGAGCACTGCAACATGGCCTTAGTCAAATTAAAACTGCATACCTACAACAACAAATCCCCTTCCTTAATTTCAAGTAGGTCCCCCACGTGTTCTTACAATTAATGTGGAGGAGCCAGACCTCTTGGGAAGGTTAAATGGTGTGTACTGAAAAAAAAAAAAAAAAAAACTCTTTTTAATCTATTAGAAGTGGGTTAGTAATGTGGAATTTGGATAATTGATATAAGGTTATAGATTCGAACATTATTGTCATCATTATATATAAAAAAAAAAAAACAAAGAAAAAAACTCTTGCACAAATAACTAAATATTGGTTTCATTATTTATTCCATAGTCTATATGCGTTGTATATATGAACTTTGGGTTATGGAGAGATTTTAAATAAGCAATAAGTATATATGCCTTCCTAGCTACTGATGGTATTTTTGGAATAATTGATCCATTTTTTTAAAAGCAAGACTTGGAGCCGCGGTAAACTTATTTGCCCTGGCCTTTTTGATCCGTTGTTTTCTTTTGAGTTGGAAGAAAGACACACTTCTATGAATAAACAAAACTCATTCCATTTTCTTGCTCATTTTTTAACTTTTTCTAGTCAAATTATCAGCTAGTAAAGTCTAAAGAGACTAGATTAAGAAGCTAAGAAAATACACACACAGTACTCATGATTCCAATCATAAAAAATGTTATTAAAAGTATATTATAATGGATATATAGATGATAAAATATATGATGTACAAATCATTCTTAAGCCTGAAAAACTGCAGCATTTCTGTAATGCTGTCCTATATTTTATTTATGTTAAAACTGAAACTGTCTGTTTTTTTCTAGTTGATCATCCCAAGACTCAGTTGTGAATAGGAGTCTTTCTCCTAGCTGGAGAATAATCCATCTCAGCTATGTCTACTAGGTCTGGATAGTGCTCCTGAGAAAGGCCTTGAAGCTTGGAAGTAGCCAATGTATTTACTTTTATTTCCTCTTCTTCCCCTCCATTCTTCATATTCTGTCCATGAAGCATATGTATATATATATAAATCACAAAGAGGAAAGGAAGAAATTCCAAGGTTTCATTTAACATCCGAATTAACAACCAAACATATAACCCCCCCCCCCCCCCCCCCCCCCCTTTTTTTTTATCTGTAAACCAACCTTTGATAATGCGTGGGTAGTAGAAGATGATGCGGTAACAAGTTTCCTATTCTTTATGTTTCCTGCAGCAACATTAGAACACCCAGGATACTAATTAATAATATTGTGGTATAGTGGAGGTTATATAGTACTACAATTTCTTGCATAATACTTAATAATATATTGTATAGTTTTAGTCCAGAACAAGAAAATACATATTGTATAAGTCATTTTTCTTTAATAACCACAAAATTAGATGTCATTATAGGACTTTTGGGGTGCAAATTTGCAGCAAGAGTTACATGGTCTCGTTTGTAAGGTTCGAAAGAATGCTTTGTATTATCATAAGGAGGAACAAAGAGAAATGAATTTATGGGATAGTAAAACTAATGGTGGCTGGGTGTATGATGTCTAGGTCCATAGTAATCTTCATGAACGCGGGGCAACTGGTTGTTTTGTTTTCTGGATAGTACTCTAGAGAATCTTTTCTTCATGGTACCTGTGCATTGTTCATCTTTGCAGAGAATAGCTTCCTCTTCACCACTATTATTTCTTTTGAATAAATTAATTTCTTCATCCTGCAATCAGAAATGAATATCTTTCTATTAACACCGAAAGAAATATAAATGAAGATTAACATTTATAGAGACATGAATGTATAAAACTTCAAAGTAATGATCACTAACATGTTGTTTATGTTGCTGAGCTACAAAAGACCCTTTCTCCAAGCGAATCCCTAAACAAAAACATATCTGACATTAGAAATCCAGTTGCTATGTATGTAAAAGAAGGACTAAATGAAGTGCTGCTTATGAAAATATAGTACTTACCTTGAGCCTTAGTTAGGAAGAGAGACAAAAGAAATATAAAGACTACAAAAGAAGGCCTCATTATTTGAAGAAGAATCTTGGTAAGAAGTACTAAGATTGAATCCCTTTTAACAAAATGGGCGGAATTTTTTTCAGGGTCTTTCTTACTATCTGTTGAAAATTAAGCATGCAATTGGAACTTGTGAGTGAATTAATGATGGTCTAGGGGATGGATGAATGGTTGCTCATATTTATATATTTATCAAGGCGTTGGGGTCCACACGGTGAAGTTCATCAACTTAAACTGAGAGGGTTTTTTTCTTGTTTTTTCATTTATTGTCTTTTGTCTTCCTTAAAGTGCCATCCTTTTGTCAAAGCAAATTAGTAATCACTTGATATCCCAATCATTTAAGTGCAGGTTTAGGTGTTAAAAATGTTTTGAAGTTATTTAACAAGCGCGGGCAATTTAAGACAATAGAATATTCACTTCATTAAATAATGAGTAGATAACATACCAAAAATAAAAAATGGATTAGGTGAGAATCTGAAAAGGAACATTAACTTTGGGAACGCCACAATGTTTAGGGGTGACAAATACTTTAGTAAGAATTTTGTGAACCCTATGTAATGTAAGTTTCCCTGATTTACTATTCCTTTTTCCTTGTTCTTCACAAATGCATGCTTCCATGTTTGCAAAGCGTTGTTGGTCTGTCTGGTTTACTTTTGTGCAACATGACCGAGGATTTTCCCTATGTTGAGGTCGTCCTTTTAGACAATATGTCTCCTCTACAAGACAATTCGGTCGGTTTGCTCATTTCTAAACTTCTTGATAGCCTAACTTGTCCCTCAACATCTTTAGCTAGCTAGGTAGGTAGAAGGAATCCAATTTTACATTAAAACAGCTTATCCTAGCTATCAAGTATCAAACTCCTTTTATCACTATAACAGCGAAATATTCTGTTTCTGCTATTAATTAGGTGATCAGTCTTGTGTGAATCAGTGCATTTATTGGGTGACACATTCCTTTGCATCCGTAGGGTAAGAAAATGATTCTTGGAGAGTCTCCCATTACTTTTCCACTTTATTTATTATTAAAAAATATTTTACACCTAAGTAAATTTTATTAAATAAAAGGTAGGAAGATAATTTGATATTTATATATAATCATTTTCATTTTTATTTCTTGA
Organism: Gastrolobium bilobum; assembly: GCF_033153095.1. Classification (NCBI taxonomy): domain Eukaryota; kingdom Viridiplantae; phylum Streptophyta; class Magnoliopsida; order Fabales; family Fabaceae; genus Gastrolobium; species Gastrolobium bilobum. The sequence continues at coordinate 136,164 of NW_026895830.1, read as the reverse complement.
TGAAAGTAAAGAAAGGAAGAAAATTCGTCATTCATTTTCATAAAATGATTAAAAAAAGAATAAGTTCTCTTCTATCACATAAGAGACAAACTATGTAGTTCAGAGACAAATTAACTGTGACAAGAGAGAAAATGATAGGACCGAAACTGGAGAAAGAATAATTGTTTATAATAAGGAATAATATAACATAATATATATATACTTTCACTTAATAACTTAAATTTTTGATTTAAATTATTATTTATACATTATCAAAAAGTTTTCACAATCTTGGTTATATTAAATAAAACATTTACACTTGTTAAAAAAAAGTGATAACTCTTCGTTTCTTTATGTTTTCTTTTCAACCCTATTCCTTTATTTTTTTACCTCCATGATTCTAAATAGACCTATAGGAATGCAAAATATGTGAACCTCACAAATAATTGATCCAACTAAATTTTCCTCCCTACATATCAAATAAGAGACAAGTGCAATCATTCTCCCATTATTTTTCACCCAAAACTAAAGATATACTTATTAAGTCCTTACTTTAAAACATCAAAACTGAAAAGTGTTTCAAATTTAATGACGTGATTATAAATTTCATAGACGAAGTTTGATCCTACCAACTTCAAAAACATTGTGATAATTTATATATGATAGTAATTACTATGATATAGTTCATATATATATATATATATATATATATAAAAGATAGGATCCTTTGATACTGGTGTCAAGAATTTGACATCAAATTCTAACTATTCATTTCCGTGGATCAATGGTTGTCATTTATTGGGAATTAATAAGTTTGATTCACAATAAATGATAACCTTTGATTAGCGAAAATTAACGGTTCTGATTTGGTGTCAAATTTCAAAGTTTGCCACCGGTGTCAAATGATCCTCTCTCTCCATATATATATATATGGTAAAATCATTTCTGCAGCCGCTTTACGTACAGCAACGACAGGTGTATGGTGATGATATCTCACATTTAATGCTTTCGTCCTTTGTATGGTTATGATTTCTCGCATTTAATGCTTTCAAGCATATATATGGCAAGTATTCTATTGCTGCACGTAGGGGTGTAAATGGGCTAGGCCGGCCTACAGGTCATAGGCTTTTATAAATAGTAAAATAGACAGGTATAGGCTTTTAAAAAAACATATTTAAAAAACAGGTCATAGGCTTTTTTTGTACATGTCGGGCCTATAAGCTTACAGGCCGGTCCATATCATATTATTTAAAATATAATAAATAAAAGTATTATTTTAATAATTTTGAATAATAAAATAATAATATTTTAGTTATTCTTTTAATTGTTGAATGTTTAATAGGCTTAAACAGGCTAACAGGTCTACACCAAGGCTTTTATTTTTTAAATATAGGTCAGACCAGACTTGTAATTTGGAGCCTACACGGGCTAACAGGCCAAGCCATACCCAACGTTTTTTTACACAGGCCTAACCTATTTAAGTCAAAGTCTAGCCTAGCTAGCCTATTTACACCCCTAGTTGCACGTACAGCACCTGCAGAAATGTAAACCCCTATATATTTATATATATATATATAGGGAAAAGTATTTCTACAACCACTTTAGATAAGGTTATCTACAGCTACCCTTTTTTAACTAAGTATGACTGGTCATACTTAGTTATAACAATAAAGCTGTTCTTTTTTTCTCTTTCCTCAGACACTGTCGGCTGACGTGGCGGAGAGAGAAAATGCAATTTTAATGTATGACCAGTCATACTTAGTTAAAAAGGGGTAGTTGTAGACAACCTTATCTAAAGTGGCTGCAGAAATATTTCTCCAGATAAAATATTTTGACAACTCATCTGAGAGCCATTAGAAAAAAAAACAACAACGACTCTGATTTGTATGCATATGACATCATAGATCTTTTTTGATCTAATGTCTTTCAGATCAGGTGTCAAATTTCAGGCGTCAAAGGATCTTACCTCATATATATATATATATATATATATATATATATATATATATATATATATATATATATATATATATATATATATATTTTGATTTTTCTACTGCCGTTTTACATGTAGCAGTAACAAATTTTCCATATATATTGTTGGGAAAACTCAGTTCCCTCAAGCTCGGCTAAGCAGCCTTTGTGCGGAAGTCAATCAACCAGATCCTGATCTCGAATCTCGGCAATACCTCGGCCTGAACTTCACCAGGTCGGGCAGCGCAGCGGAAATATCAAAACAAAAATCACAAAACAGGAGAGAGAGAGAGAGAGAGAAGAAGAAGAACACAACCAGATTTAACGTGGAAAAACCTTCTCCAATGAAGAAGTAAAAACCCACGGGACCTTGTCCAGATCAAAAATCCACTATGGAAATAATGGTTACAAATAATCAGAATCACCAATGTGGTGGTTAACTCAACCTCTCAAACAATGGTGATAATCAAACCTCCCTAGAGATGTTCACTCAAACTCTCTCTAGAGATCTCTCAAATGCAAAGCATAAAGCTTTACTCAAACAATCAAATAATTTTTCTCTCAAATTTGTTATCTCAAATCTGACCTCGCCTCCACCCACAACTAATGAGTATATATAGAGGAGGTGGAAATTAGGGTTAGGGTTTTTAGGAAACCCCTCAAACGGGCTTGGGCTTAGCATTGAAGGAGGAAGCCCAACAAATCTCCCCCTCCGACTTCAATGCGTCGGCTTCAGCATCAACCCGGCTCTTTCACAGCAGTCTTCAAATTTTCTTGCTGGAATCGGCTTCGTCATCATGTCGGACCAATTTTGGTCAGTGTGCACTTTGACGAGTTCGAGCTCTCCACCTTCCACCACATCCTGGATCCAGTGATACCTCACATCAATATGCTTGGTGCGGGAGTGATAGGTTGAATTCTTTGCAAGATGGATTGCGCTTTGATTGTCACAACCCAGCTCGTACTTGTCTTGATCATGGCGAGTTCCATGAGGAACTTCTTCATCCACAGCATCTCTTTGCTTGCCTCAGTAGCGGCAATGTACTCAGCCTCTGTTGTCGATAGTGCAACACATTTCTGAAGTCTTGATTGCCAAGAGACAGCTCCTCCAGCAAATCTCATCAAATATCCTGTAGTCGACTTCCTCGAGTCGGCGTCTCCCCCTAAATCAGAATCCGAGTAGCCTTGCAACTCGGCTTTGCCTTCTCCAAATCGGAGACATAAGTCGGTCGTACCTCGGAGGTACTTGAAGATCCACTTCACTGCTTCCCAGTTCTCTTTGCCGGGGTTTGACAAATACCGGCTCACCATTCCAACAGCATATGCCAAGTCGGGTCTAGTGCAAACCATTGCATACATCAAGCTTCCGACGGCAGATTTGTACGGGACCTTCATCATCTCATCTTTGTCTTCATCAGATCTTGGGCATTGCTTCTGGTTCAGCTTTATGTGTCTGGCTAGGAGGGTGCTCACTGTTTTGGCTTTGTCCATGCTGAATCTCTTCAGAATCTTCTCAATATATTTCTCTTGACTCAGCCACAGTAGCTTCTTCTGTCTATCTCAGATGATCTTGATTCCGAGAATCTGCTTTGCAGGGCCGAGGTCCTTCATTGCGAAGGACGAGCTCAACGCCTTCTTAAGGACGGCTATCCTCGATTTGTCTTTCCCTACAATAAGCATGTCGTCAACATATAACAACAATATCAGAAAGTCTACTGCCTCATACCTCTTCACAAATACGCAATGGTCGGTTTCAGTCTTCTCAAACTTATGATCAGTCATGAATGATTCAAACTTCTTGTACCACTACCGAGGTGCTTGCTTCAAGCCATAGAGGCTCTTCTTCAATCGACATACCAAGTTTTCTTGGTCTGGAGCTTGGAATCCTTCAAGTTGCTCCACATATATTTCTTCTTCTAAGTCACGGTGAAGAAATGCCGTCTTCACGTCCATTTGTTCTACCTCGAGATCCATCGAGGCCGCCATGGCTAACACGGTTCGGACCGAGGTCATTTTCACCACAGGAGAAAAAATCTCCTCAAAATCAACTCATTTCTTCTGATTGCATCCTTTCACTTCAATTCGGGCTTTGCATCTCGGCTTTTGCCCATCTCTTCATTCTTAATCTTGTAGACCTATTTATTTTTCAGAGCTCGTCTTCCTTCTGGCAACTCGGTCAGATCATAAGTCTAATTCTCGTGCAGAGACTTTATCTCGTCTTCCATTGCCTTTTTCCATTCTTCTTTCTCTGAGCTCATCACAGCCTCATCATAACTCTGAGGCTCACCCGTCTTCAGCAACAACGGTGTATTCATCAGATGGGTATCTTGTAGAGGGTCTTCTTTCTCGAGTTGGATATCTCGGCTGTTCTTCAGCTTGAGGACCCGGTTCATCATTCTCATCCCGGATCTCATCCTCAACTCGGACCTCAATGTCTTGGTCATCTTCAGCTTGTTGCTGATCATCATTTTCTTTATTTTCTTTATTTTATCCCCCTGCTTCAGCTCGGACAGGAGGGATGGGTTCTTCACGACTGACAGTAACCCGGACTTTGGGCTTCGAGATGTCATGAATGTTCTCATGCTCATGAAAGATCACATATCGGCTTCTCACGATCTTCTTATTGATTGGATCCCAAAGTCGGAACCCGAACTCACATCTCGGCGAACCAAGATAGATGCATTCTTTTGTCTTCGCATCGAGTTTTGCCCTTTCATCTTTAGGGATATGCACGAAAGCTCGGCATCCAAACACTTTCAACTGATTATAGGCCGCTTTCCGACCTGTCCAGACTTTTTCTGGAATTTCTCCTTCAAGTGGCTGTGATGGTGAGAGGTTGATCAAGTCAACAGCTGTTTTGACGGCTTCTCCCCAGAATGATTTCGGCAATCCGGCATTGGATAACATGCTTCGGACCTTCTCTTCAATAGTTCTGTCCATCCGCTCAGCCAGTCTATTCAACTGTGGAGTCTTGGGGGGCGTCTTCTCAAGTCGGATCCTGGCCGCTCTGCAATATGCATCAAAAGGGCCGCAATACTCACCACCATTATCAGATCGGACCACCTTCAATTTCTTGCCAGTCTCCCTTTCAACCATTGCATGGAATTCTTTAAAGGATTGGAGTACCTGGTCTTTAGACTTCAACAAATATACCCACACTTTGCGGGAATGGTCATCAATAAATGAAACAAAGTACTGAGCTCCTCCAAGGGATCTTTCCGACATGGAGCAGACATCAGTATGGACGAGGTCAAGAATATACCTGCGTCATCTAGGTTGATCCGGTCTCACAAAAGAAACTCGGTGCTGCTTTCCAGCTAGGCAATGCGTGCAACTCTCCAACGCTTAGCCTTTCAACCCGGTCAGTAATCCTTTCTTGTTCAGGATCTGTAGCCCTTTCTCGCTCATGTGGCCGAGGCGCTTGTGCCATAGCTCCAAGCTAGGTTCATCTCGAACAGAATTGGCTTCTCCGACATTGATCTTTCCTTGCATCGCGTACAAGGAGCCTTCCTTCTTACCTCGGGCCACGACCAAGTTTCCCTTGGCCAGCTTCCATCTAACACTACCGAAGTAGTTTACTAACCCGACATCATCAAGTTTGCCTACCGAGATTAGGTTCAAACGCATGTTAGGAACATGCCTTACATCTTTCAACACAAGTCGGCATCCGACATCCGTGGTCAGAGTTACATCACTGACACCAACAATCTTGCTGGTCACTTGATTTCCCATCTTCACGACTCCAAAATCACCACCTCGGTAAGAGGAGAAAAAACCTTTGTGTGGAGTGACGTGGAAGGAGGCACCAGAGTCAACAATCCAGGTGCAATCATCATATGCAACATTCAAATAATTTATTTTTTTTGGATATTAACATTCAAATAATTATCCTCACCAAGGAGGAATATCTCGGCATCCGAGTTGGCAGCAACCGCAGTGGTGCTCTTGTCTTCTCTCTTCTTGGGAACAATCTGATCCGGCTTCACAGAGCCGTTCTTCTCATCATTCTGCAGGGTCCAGCAGTCTGGCTTCTTATGGCCTGTCTTTCCACAGTAAAAGCACTTCAACTCATATTTTGGCTTTGACCAACCTCTGGACTTTTCTCGTCTGTCACGACCTCTACCCCGGCTTTTGCTTCTACTCCGGGAGTCAGATTTCCCTTTGTTCTCAGCAACGTTGGCCTCAGCGCACTCGAAGTACCTCGTTCTCTTCTCCTGGATTCTTCGCCCAGGAGGCTGTCTGTCACGACATCCATCTTCAATTTTCCATCTGGAGTCGAGTTATTCAGGGTCACCACCAGAGTATCCCACATTTCTGGTAGTGAGCTAAACAGCAGCAATGCCTGCAATTCTTCATCAATCAGCCTTTGACAGCTGATTCACAATACCTGTGTAGGTGTTCAGGTGTTCAATCATGCTCATGTCGTCCTTGTATTCAAGTTTAACAAGTCGGCGAACCAGGTGTGCTTTGTTCTTGGGAGTCTTCTTCTGAATCATGGACTCTAGCTTCGTCCACAACTCATACGCGTTCGTGAACTCGGACACGTGCTCAAAGAGGCTTTTATCAATATATTTCCTGATCGTGGCTACCGCCTTCCGACTTAGGATCTCCCACTCCTTATCTGTCTTGCATGCTGGTCTCTCATCAAGGATAATGGGCTCATGTAGATCTTTGCAGTAGAGATGATCTTCCATCATCGGTCTCCAATAAGTGAAGTTGTCTGCGGTCAACTTGAACATGTCTCCATCATTGGTTATGCCACTGGTCTCCATCTCGTCTTCCTCAGAACCCGTCGAACTCGGGCTCTGATACCACAATTGGGAAAACTCGGTTCCCTCAAGCTCGGCTAAGCAGCCTTTGTGCGGAAGTCAATCAACAAGATCCTGATCTCGGATCTCGGCAATACCTCGACCTGAACTTCACCAGGTCGGGCAACGTAGCGGAAATATCAAAACGAAAAATCACAAAACATGAGAGAGAGAAGAATAACACAACCAGATTTAACGTGAGAAAACCTTCTCCAATGAAGAAGTAAAAACCCACGGGACCTTGTCCAGATCAAAATCCACTATAAAAATAATGGTTACAAATAATCAGAATCACCAATGTGGTGGTTAACTCAACCTCTCCAACAATGGTGATAATCAAACCTCCCTAGAGATGTTTCACTCAAACTCTCTCCAGAGATCTCTCAAATGCAAAGCACAAAGCTTTACTCAAACAATCAAATAACTTTTCTCTCAAATTTGTTATCTCAAATCTGACCTAGCCTCCACCCACAACTAATGAGTATATATAGAAGAGGTGGAAATTAGGGTTAGGATTTTTAGGAAACCCCTCAAATGAGCTTGGGCTTACATTGAAGGAGGAAGCCCGACATATATAGGTTAAAGCATTTAACATGGAGAATTATAACCATACAAAAGGTGAAAGCATTATATATGAAAAATCATAACTATGCATCTGTCATTGTTGTATACATTATATACTATGAGAGTATGAGTAGTACTTTGTGTGTTGGTATATACTACCCATATAGTTTGTAAACTTTTTGTTTGTCAATATAACCATGCCCTATATATATATATATATATATATATATATATGGGGAAAATGTTTTTGATTTTACTGCAGAAAAATTTCTCTGTCACATTCATTTAAAAGTGAGTGGACCCATTATAAAAAAAAGAGAAAAAAAATTAGCACGACCCACTCTCTTTAATGTGAGTGTGGTAGAAATTATACAATAAAAGTACAAAAATTAAACCCTATATATAGTAAAAAAATGTTTGTCCGTTTAAAGGATCATTAATTTAGTTAAAACTAATACTTTTATTTTAATTTTAAATTAAAAAAATCACTAACTTTCTCTCCCATAATTTTTATTGTATATCTTTTTCTCTTGCTTAAAAAGACATCATTTTATATCATTTAAATGGACAAATACCAAACTCATATATATTTATATATATATATATATATATATATATATATATATATATATATAAAGAGAGAGAGGTAGGATCATTTGACATCAGTGTCAAATTTGAAGTTTGACACCTCATCTAAGAGTCGTTAGATCAAAAAAGATCAACAACTCTGATTTGTAAGCATGTGACATCATTGATCTTTTTTGTTTTAACGGCTCTCAGATGAGGTGTCAAACTTCAAATTTGACACTGATGTCAAATGATCCTACCTCATATATATATATATATATATATATATATATATATATATATAAGGGTAAATATTTCTACAATTACTTTAGATAAGGTTATCTATAGCTACCATTTATAATTATGTTCTCCCGAGAGAACATAGTTATAACATTAAAGTTGCTTTTTTTTTCTCTCCTCAGTTGCTTTTCAGAACTTGTTTGCTGACGTGGAGAGAGAAAAAAAGCAATTTTAATGTTATAACTATGTTTTTCCAAGAGAACGTAGTTATAAATAATAGTTATATATAAACCTTATCTAAAGTGAATGTAGAAATATTATATATATATATATATATATATATATATATGTGTCAGGATCATTTTACACCAGTGTAAGTTACACTCTCAATCTAGTCCGTTGACTCCATTTATATCTAACGGCTCAAATTTTTTAGTAATGTTAACCATTGGATACAAGTGAATCAATGGTCAAGATTGAGTGTAAGACTTCTAACTCTTACACCAGTGTAAGAATATCCTGACCCAATATATATATATATATATATATATATATATATATATATATATAAACATATATATATATATATACATATATATATATAGGGGAGAGATATTTTGACTCCAGAGTAAGACTTCTAAGTCTTACTCCTCATCTTGATCGTTGATTTCTGTTCATCCAACAGTTATAATTTATTGAGTTATATTAATTAATTAACTATTAATTTCAAATAAATAACAGCCGTTGAATGGACGGAAATCAACGGTCAAGATGAGGAGTAAGACTTAGAAGTCTTACTCTAGAGTCAAAAGATCCCTCCCCATATATATATATGGGAAAGGTTATAGTTATTACCTTTTTTTTTTTTTGTAAATTAGTTATTACCTTTTTATCTTACTACTTGTTACTACTAAATCTTAACAATTGATTTCCGTTAATCTAACGGTTATAATTTATTGAGTCACATTTATTAATTAATTATTAATTCTAATAAATTGTAAACCGTTAGATTGACAGAAATCAACGGTTAAGATTTAATAATAACAAATAGTAAGATAAAAAAGTTATAAGTATAACATCTCCTTGTATATATATATATATATATATATATATATATATATATATTACAGTAAATGAATGAGGGAAGGTGAAACCGTGAAAGACTAGCTAGGTTTGAAAATCACCGTTATTTATGAAGTAAATGCCTTGCGAAGGGCACGTGGAGGTCGACGTCTGGGGCACGTGGGCGCAGCTACTTCACGCGGCTTGTTACTCCTCTGGTCAACAGGGAAACACATCTTGTGGACTTGTCAGAATCTTTCATTTCAGATTGTGGATTTGGACATTTTGTTGAATTTACTTGATTTGCATAATATCAAAATATTTCATTTGTCTCCATCTGGTATCATATATTAGTCTCAATTAGTTATATATGGATTATGATCATTTCAGGCCATTTTAGGAGAGAAGTAAGATCTACATATTTAAATTTTTTGTTTTTATTTTTTTGTGGAACCCAAATCTCTTTATATTTATCTCTCTCCTTAATTTAAGTGTGTCCTTTAAAAGTACACACACTTTTTCCTATATATATTAGTAAGAATTAAATACACAATCTAATATAATCTATTCAAACCTCTTACTAATATACCAATTCTAATAGCTTCAAAGAATGATATGTATGTCATCATATAGATATTTATCCACTCCTCATGCTTAAAAAAATGTTGATGGTATGACATCCATTAAAAAAGCAGAATTAAGTCTTAACCCCTGTGAACTGTGAAGATATGAACTCTCATGCCTATTTGACCCTTGACTCAAACGTGACAATGAAAAATGTTGTTAAAGAACAAAGTACAAATCAAAATCTGCATTAAAAAAAAAAGCTAATTTAAAATAATCACAGTGGGTATAGATGTTTAATTTAGAATAATAGATTCTTGAAAAATAGTGGGTTACTGCTTATGATTGTGTGGGAATCCAGAATTTATGTCGCCGCTGCTACCGATACACGCAAATTTTCCAGTGTACCGCACTAAAACGGATGTCTATTTGGAGATAGAGTACTATTTCGGGTACACTGTTATTCCATTTTATTTTATTTTTGTTAGCACAAAATCAAATCATAATTGAATACGACTTTAGTAAGGAACTATAGGTTAGGGCTCTTATGGGACGGCAATGGACAACTTAATACCATGCATGGGATACCACAAACCCTATTCCTTCTTTATTTCCCTCCTCTTCAACTTTTCTTGTAATCCACGGGTGAGTTGATTTTCACATATGGATTTCAAAAGATATTGATTTTGATTTTCTTAGCAAGTTAAAATAACTTTTAGAAAACATTACTCCGACATTGGGGCATCTCTTTTTTGAAATTATGAATATGGGCTGCCTAATACTTTGAAACGGGTATGCAGTATGCACCTTTCTTTGTCCGGAAAAGGTACGTATGCTTTGGAAGTATAACTCACATATCGTTCATCACTACCGGAGACAAGTTCTTGGAGAAGGTGGCAAACGTTTAAATTTTTCAAAAATGTTTATAAGTAGTTGCAAGATGCTAGCGTAATGATGATTGAGATATTTTAAACAAATAAAGTGGTAATAAAAACATAAGGGGTGTGTTCTGAATCCACAGGTTTTAGCAATATTGGGATATCAGAATTTCACCGGAGTTGAAGACTGAAGACCATTGAGCTTCTCTTCTTTTCTTCTTCTTTTCTTTTTCTTTCATGAACAATTTCTATTTTAATTTGTTAAAGTCAGCTATGTCTGACTAGTTTTCTTTTTGTAGTTGGGATCACGGATTCGATGTAAATCCTTTATATTTCCTATACTGTTTTTATAAGTTAATTAGTGAGTTTGTTTTATTCTACCTGTGTTAATTTTTCCACATCCTGATTAGAACTGATCAATCTAATTATAAGGCTTTGAGGGTTATGGCTCACAATAGACATATTGGGGTTTTAATCTAGACAAGGGTATAATAACAATTTGTGCATGACCTAGACATAGACTTACATAGATTGCAGACTTTTAATTCATTTGCTTAATGCTTAATTCAAAAGGGATTACTAAGACATTAGGATTCTAATTAGGTTAAAGGGTTGAAATCATTAAGACATTAGGGTTCAACTATTTTATAGGAAAATAATGAATTTTCTAAGCAAACTAATTAATTAATTATAAAATACAATATAGGAATATGAGGGAGGATAGGAGGTGAAGTGCATCCGGACTACAGTTTTTTTTTATAATTTTTAATCAATTTCATAATTTCTTGACGTTTTTGATAATTTCTTGCATGCTTTAAAATAATATTGTTTTTAAAATTCTATTTTTAAAATTGCAACAATCAATCATTTTCACAATCAAACCAATATTCTTTTCCAACTTAAGGGGAATAGTTAAATTAATACTTGGTGCATTAATCCTTAAGGGAACTATCTTTACTTATCACTTTTATTACTTGAAACAAACAGTATACTTGCCATGTTTGCAACAAGTAGCACGCTGCCCTGTAGAATCTGTGGAACACAGACTGCCCAAAATCCCCTACACTTGGGGGCTGTCACTGTCAGTTTTTGGGAAACTTATTCCCGCTTCATTTCTTGGTCAAATTAGGTGCATGATATGTCAAATTGAAGCTTGAGGTGTCTAGTTTTTTGTATAAAAATTTGAGAGCAATTGGTGGAGTGGTTTGGCCAGAATCTTGCAAAGTGTGAGGGCTGTTTGGAGCCCTATTTGAGGTTGGCTGGCAGATTTGCTTGTCCAACTTCAAACGGTGATATCCGAAGCAAACAAGAGCTTTTTAGAGCGTGTGATACCTTGTTAGAAAAATAATTAAGTCTAGAATAACATACTAAAAGATGGGAGGTTCGCGACATGCGGATTTTCTGCAGTAACCAGAATACAGAACCATGTTCGGATAGTTAAAAAGCGTAAAAGTGAGATTTTGGCTAAGTGAGTTTATGGGAAACGCTTAGTGACTTGAGAGAAGTATTATAAGATATTTAGGCACTTGTTTTAATTATTCCGCAATTAGTTTTCAGTTACGGTCACAGCTTTTATTTATTACGCTTTATTATTGTTTTAAATGCTCGCGTAAAAAAAGAAAAAAGTTTACTCGCATTTTTATAAATGAATTGTTGTGATTGTAACTGCGCTTAATATCAAAATCAATGTTAACAATACCGGTGTACAAAGGGTTGTTACACTTTATGGTATCATAGCAGTTTACTAGGGAACCTTGATTATGTATGACTGTATTTTGTGTTGTATAGTTGTCTGTGAACTCTTTATGATTAATGTATATGTGATTCCTCAGTGTGGGTCTGATCAGCTCATTCCTTTGTGTTGCATGTACAGTTATCATGAAGAGGGCTCGTGGTTGCCGTGGAACACAAGGTGCAGATACTGCAGCGCCTGATCCGATTATTGCAATCCTGAATGCTCTACAGGCGGAGACTGCTGCAAATAGAACTATGACTGAGAACCTGATGAAAAATAATAAGGATAAGATGAATGCCTTCATGACTGAGATGAGGGCTGAGAGAGCTCAGCATAGGAGGGATGATTCTCCTTCACATACGACAACGTTGACTCCTACACCTACGCCATCTCTTACACCTCATCAGGAGGGGAGTGGGACTAGTCACCATACTGGTGAGGCTAGTCAGCTCACTATTGATCCGACATTTGTTGCTCGTGCTATATGATGAAAGGGCAATAGGCCTATTCTAGGATATGAAATTATTGAAAGGTTCGAAAGACTGCACCATAGTCATACTATGGTGCGCATACATAGGTGGAAAACAAAAAAAATTCGCAGTAGAAACATAGACCATCTATACACCCCATGTATGAATGCTTTACGTTGAAACGAAATAGGGTTTCAAAATTACCTTTTCACTTGTAGGCGCAAAAGGATGACGCCCTCCAATGGTGATCCACACAGTTATCTCCTTCTTGCTAGCGAGAACTCTTTCTCCTTGATCCCTCCTTATCCTCGGTGGCTGGCTAGGTGCATGCAAGGAAGAGGCTACCAAGTGTTTGGATTATTTTTCTCAAGACTATAATGGTGTCTTGAGGATAGGTGATGGTGCAACAAGAGAGAGAAGAGGAAAGTTTGAAGCTTTTTCTTTTTCGAATTCTACACACCCATAGGAGAGATGATGCATCAGGTTTTTATAAAAACTGATCAACCACATAAGCCCCCCTATGATTAGGCGCACAAGTTAAAGTGATGAGAGAGACTTTCCTTGATTCTCTCCCTTGATTAGGCGCCCCTTTAATACATTTCCTTTCCTCAGAAATTTTGTTGCAACGATATTCATTTAAATTCTGAATTCAAATGAAAGAGTAGTTGAGAGAATCTTCATCCAATCTTTATTGGATTATTCCTTTAAATAATTTTAAATTATTCTCAACAACCTAACCTCATAGAATTTCAAATTCAAATTCAAATTTCAAATTCCAATTTGAAATTTAAAATTTGAAATTTAAACTCAAATATAAATTCAATCTTATCCAAATTCGTAATTCGAATTCGAAATTCAAATTTTAATTTTCAATTTTCAATTTTCAAATTCAAATTTCAAAATTCAAATTTCAAAAATTCAAATTTTAAATTTGCCCAAACCTTATTTTGGTCAAGTCAACTCTTTGACTTACTAGGATTCATGCCCCAAGGCCTCTTTGGCCTATCATCATATTTGGGCCCATTAGTGGAGAAAACTCTTTCACCACTAATGCCCCAAAAGGGTGCATGGTTCAAGTGGGCTTGGAGTCCCTACTCCAACCCAACTTAACTCATAGTCTTGACAAAGCCCAATAACTCACTATTGGTCCAAACTGGCTATAACTTGCAATAAGGAATAACCTTTGTGTGTGACCAATTAGGCCCAATTAGGTACTGACATAAATAAACTTGAACCATTTAAACTCCTTTAAAAGGCCCAATCCATTTAATGACTACATGATACACTAGCAATGCTCTGTAGCCTCAGAACTAATTGAGTTGATCAAGTGATCTACCTTTCTGATTTGGATACCATGCCAGCATTATCCCTCACATCGTCATTCACATTTAGTCGAGAGCAAGGATAGAGTATCATTTCTCTTTATTGACTAAATATAATATTTCACAGGAACTAGGAATCTTCTTCTATTGACTCTAAGACAGATCATGACTCTTCATGATCTCTTACTATGCATAGATTCCCGAGTCAACTAGAAGTCATCTCAGCCCTACCGGTCTTTGTGAACGACTAATCCCTTATAGGGGATTGTGAGTCCTTTCGGCATGTCCATCTATACTTATGTATTCGAGTTATACCCAAGAGTACACTGTTCTCCCCATTTTCAGGCGGATAGAGTTGTACAGTCAAAGTATAACTCTAGGACATAGTATTCGATGACATCCTAAAGTCTAGGACGATCCGCACTACCAAACGTTCAGAGACTTTTCAAATTCAATGATACTCTCTATAATGAATCCTTGTAAAGTCTCTAAGCGGGTCAGTTCAGTGCTATATGTTCTTCAACAGATCCACCCACGACATCAGCTAAGGCATCAGCATGCCTGCATTCCATGAGGTCCTTACCTTGTATCTCCATACAAGTAGATGACGCCATACTAGTCTTATTGAGATCACGAATACCCTTTCTTGGTGATTCAAGACCAGGAATAGATTTTACGTAATAGACATTCAGTGTCCTCAAGTCCTCATGATCATGATCACTATCGATCCTCGAGTGAACACCTGTTCTATTCCTAGGGTCTTTATCTTTAAACGCATATTTACAATAAAATATTGGCGAGACATAAATATGATAAAGATAAAGTTTGCTCAAATTTATTAATCATGAAATACCAAATAGAAAAAGGTGTTCATATGATAAAACAGATTGTCTCTAGGACACCTATATACTAACAATTATGTGTATGTCAAAAGAATGCATGCAAAGGAATTAATGTGATTGAAATGGTTTAAGATTTGATAATGTAATTGATTAGTTGTAAAGTAAGCTATGTGATATAAATTGTGAAGGGTTGTAAGAGCACTAAGGCATTACTGGTCTTTCAGTGCCATCCATGTTTATTAGGTACCACTTGATGATAGATAACATACTTTTGATAAAGTGAAATAGGTTGAATAAACAAAGGAGGTGCTGTCAAAATTTCTAGATATGAAAGATTTTGGGAGAACATATCTTCCTCCATAAAAGTCTAATAGGTACGTGCCATACATCATTTTCAATCCTGAGATGTCAACTATGTTGTGTCAAAATTTAGTAGCCATTCGAGTTGTACGCGTACCTGTAGAGGTAAAAGAGTGAGGACTGTTCCGAAGTGCCTTGCACATGGGGCTGTCGGGTACTATTTTTGGAAAAATTATTCTCGCCTCAATTATTAGTCAAATTAGGCCCATGATATGTCAAATTAAATCTTGAGGTGTCTAATTTACTGTAGAAAAATTTGAGAGAAATTGATAAAGTAGTTTGTCCAGAATCGTTGAAAGAGTAGAGGCTGTTTGGAGCCCTGTTTGAGGTTGGCTGGTAGCTTTTCTTGTCGAGCTTCAAACGGTGATAACCGGAGCAAACGAGAACTTTATGAAGCGTGTGATAATTTTTTTGAAAGATAATTAAGTCTAGGATAACATACTAAAAGATGGGAGGTTCGTAGCATGCAGATCTCTCGCAATATCCAAATTACTGAACCATGTTTAGTTATGTAAAAATCGTAAAAGTGAGATTTATGCTAAGTGGGTTTATGAGAACCCCTTAGTGACTTGAAAGAAATATTATATGATGTTATCAAAAAAAAAAAAAAGTATTATATGATAGCTAGGCAATTGTTTTAAATTATTCCGCGATTAGTTTTCAATTATGGTCACAACTTTTATTCATTACGCTTTATTATTGTTTTAAATGCTCGCGCAATAAAAAGAAAAAAGTTTACTTGCATTTTTATAAATGAACTGCTGTGATTGTAACTGCGCTTAGTATCATAATCAATGTTAAAAATACCGGTATACAATGGGCTGTTACAAATTACGCATCGTCATGCAACACACAGACATATGGAGCCACCACCTTATGTCACACAAAGCATACTCATACATATGTCGAAACATTAAACAACCAATCATTGCAATTACATACACCACACAATCCAACACCCTTTCAGGGCTTGGTGGAACAATCAAGGGATAAATCCCAAGGTTCAAAAGCTTACATCTGAAGCTTCCAATGCCAAGCTTGCTTCAAGCTCAAGTTACCTTCACACATTTGAAATTACACTTGAAATTGTCCACACAACCACTTGCTATGCTCAACACCTAATTCAAGGTGAGGAACACCAACAAAATCACTTACAAATACACATTGCAAGCTACTAAACACACAACATCAATGTCAAAATTGATAACTTACCTATTATATAATCATTCAATATTCAATGCTAAACTCCATAAGCTTATCTTATGATTAGTTTCTCCTCACTTGCTCAATTGATTCAACCCTAAAAATAAATGAACACAATCTCCATTAACTTTAATCCAATGTATCAATTACTTGAAACACAAGTAAGCCAACTTTTATGTCAAAAATTCGAAAGTTCCAAAGATTGTCAAAATGACATTTTGAACACATTTCGACCGATTATTTTTAATCCTTATCATTCTTTCCAACTACAACCAACTCCAAAACCACTTGAACATCATTATTCAAGCTTACAACTTCAATGAAAACCTAAATATTGAATCATCATGAAACAAGATAAAAATAAGGTTCTCTTACCATAAAAGGCTTCACAAAGGTCCCAGAAATGAATTTCAAGCTTTCAATGGATTAAAACACAACTCCAAGCTTCTTCCTCACCAAATGGCGGCCACCTTCAAGATGGAATATCTCACCACACACTAGGTTTCAATGAGGTTTCTTTATAGGTTTTGATCACCAAGTGATTCTAGGCATTTTTCATATTCAAAGTTTCTTGATTTGGTGAATAAATTGGAAGTTACATTTCCAAGCTCCTTTGAAATGGAGGTTCGACCATGGAGAAGAGAAACATGATGAAGACAAGCCAAAATTTCAAAACTAATTAAGCTTAGCCATCTTATTTGACTTTTGTGTTAATTTACAAAATATCTAAAATACAAATTACTTAATTACCCTTCTTGAAACTTCTCTTATAATTCAAGACTTAAACATTTTTACTTTATTCAAGATTCATAACTATGGTTTAATAATATCACACTATATTATTTTCAAGCTCCGGGCAATTTTGCATAATTATGTTTTTGCCCCTATACTTCCACTAATTGCATTTTTTCTTCCAAAAATGACTTTAATTCTTCTAATTAAATTTCACATTTAATATATCCTTCTAAACCATGATTAATTCCCTTAATCAAGTCATAATTCCATAATTTAAAAGTTGGGGTTATTATAGCCCTTAACTCATAACACCTTCATTTTCCTAGAACTACAAGTTTTCTCTCAAATATTTAATGGTTCTCATCGTAACCATTCCTAATTGGACACCACCGAAGATTAAACAAATTGTATTGAACAAGAAATTATTGTACTTACTATTTTTATTTCCTATATGGGTTTTAAAAAGTATTCAATAGCATAAAGATAGTAAAATATTTTCAGTACTACGAATGTACCAACTACTTGGTACATCTTTTACCAAATATGAAAAAAGTAACTCATTTATACTATCTTTAGCTTTGTGGTTATTTTCTCTCATTTCCCTATTTTTCCCTTTTTAGGCAAAGGAATACCTACTCTGGTGTATGAAAATATACTCTAAAGATAAATATTATTTCTATGGTCAATAATAAAAGAAAAAATATATTTTATATTACAATTCAAGCTTTTGATCTAAAGCATATATTTTTATGTTGAAGCTTTACTTATCAATTTATTGTTTTCTCTCTTGTTTTTCCTAATCAAGTTATTGTGTTCTCATTTTTTTTCAAGACTAGTCATGATTAGATATTTATGTGAGTATTTTAGGTTTTTCATTCATGGCTCAACTTTGTCCATAATTATGTCCTCTTATAGGTTGTGAGAAATGACTTTATTGAATTTTTTGCTTGTCTAATACGGATACCATAAGGGATGAACTTGCTGCATTTAAATTTTTTTTTTTCAATCGGTATAAGAAATATATCATACTATTATTAGAGCTTATTTTTGGCATAGGATAAGAACAAAATTATTATTAGTACTTGTTTACTTTTAGAATGAGATATATTATAAATATAAGTATGGCACGAATGAGTTATCAAATTATAACTATAAAATGCTTTTATATTGCATATGATGATATAATATCATTATGTTGAGTTGTTTTATGATTTTTTAAAATTTTAAACATGAAATATGAATTTATATTTTTTCATCCGATTTAAGCAGTAAAATCAGTGACTCAATGACTCATTATCTCGATCGAGTCAATGCTGGACCAAATTTTACAACATTGCATGAAAAAGAGATATAAACATACAAGTTTAAATAAAGTGATACAACATCATAAATTAACAGAAAAAATAAAATATTCACAATAACACACTTTTAAAAAAAAGAGAATTATCCCAATACCATTTTTAGAGAAATTTAAAATTTTAATCCTGATCCCGCCTTGAACAGGATTACCTTTCTTGAAGAATATTTGAGATTTATAAATAAAAAAAGAGAATTATTTACCCAAAAAAAATAGAATTATTTGACGGGAGTATTTTGTATTTTGTATGATAAATTCGCATGAAAACAAAGAGGAGAGATATTCTCATCATCAAAATTTTTCACTACTAACTTACTACCTATTTAATCACCATTATATTAACATTTTTTCTTTCTTCAAAAACACTTTTTAACATTTTTTCTCTTTGATACAATGGTGATGTGATGGATACTAAGTTAGTAGTAAGAATCTTTGATAATTAAAATATTCTTACTCTAAAACAAATACAAAATAAAAAAATATAAGACAACAGAATGTGCATTCCTCCAGGCTCCATCTATTCATTTCTTTTGTCGAGAAACCAAAATCTCATCTGTTTGTGTGTGTGATTTTGGTTTTTTATTTTCCGGTTTAGTATTTCTGTGGCTCACGAGTCAACAGGTTTCTTGGTGGAGTGGAAAGAAGAGAGCCAGTGATGCGATGCGGCACGTTTAGTTGAATACCCTCACTCTCTCTATTCTACAACAATGGCCATGTCTACTGCTGCTTCTCCCTTCCTTCGCCCTCTGCATCAAGTAGAATTCCCCAAATGTCCTCGCCTTTCTTCTAAATCCCAGTTTCGCCCTCGGCTAACCATTCGTGCTAGCTCCTCTGTTGTTATGGAGTCGGTATATTACACCCTTTCCCTGTGTCTTCCAATCATATTCATTTTTCTCTATTTAACTCAACACTTAGAGATAATTAAGTTATTGACATGCCTTTTTCCTTTCTTTCTTTCTTTTTCTTTTCTTTTCTTTTTTTTATAAAAAAAATTTCAGCAAGCTCTTTTGATGCCACTAAGCTTATGATAATCATTTATTATTATTTTTTTAATTGATCTATTGTGCACAATAGACTTAGGTTGACATTGTTCAGTAACTGAATTGATTGTTCTGCTGGATGTTGACATATTTTTAATGCATTGTCTATAAGTAACAAATTTTTCATATGTAAGAACTGCAAATTTTGGTAATTCAGTAATTTCAACATAGTTATATCTGTTTTGTTAATATCAATTTATATTAAGGCCATATACAAAAGTCTCAACTTATGTTAGGATTGTTATTATTAATTTTTCCTCCAGGATTTAAGTACACAGCAGGATCAGGCAATAGTTGTGGACATCTTCGCATGCCCAGTGTGTTATGAACCATTGATAAGAAAAGGACCTTCTGGCCTTAACTTGTAAGTTGGGTAGATATGCATGAGGCTAAATTTCTGTATGTATCTGAAATCCTGGCTCATAGTAATTTACTAAATGATTCGAAACTTCAGATCAGCAATCTACAGGTCTGGTTTCAAGTGTAAGAGATGTATGAAGTCATACTCTAGCAAAGATAGGTATCTGGATCTGACTGTAACTGCTGGGTTGAGAGATTACACTGAAATCCAACCAGGTCGGACTGAGCTTTTCAGGTACAAATAGACTGCGTATCTAACTCCAATTTCATGGCATTAGAATGTTATTTGTTATAACATCTTGATACTATATAATATATTCTTGTCAGATATATATATATATATATATATATATATATATATATATATATATATATATATATATATATATATATGTACTTGATGAGCAATTATAGTCCCCATTTGTTTTTTCTCCTTGACCTTGAGGACAAGGTCCCTTTGGAGGGGAAGGCAATTGCTACGGACTAGGAGTTGAAGGCCTTGTAACAACAGCAACTCTGTTAGAAGTTTTGTTAGTTAGTTAGAAGTTGTAACAGAAATCAAATATCAGATATCACATTGAGTAGATAGTTAAATAGGAGTTATGTGAAATCTGTAAATAGGATATGTGTATTGAGAGGATATAAGAGAATATTCAGAAGTTACTTTCTTTCTAAAGGTTTTTTTGTATTTTTCTTAGATCCATGATGCTCTCTTCTTGAGATTGTATTTGTATCAGAGGCACACACGGGATTTTTTTTTTTTTTTTTTTTTTTTTATATCCTCTTATGGATCCATTTTGCCATGTAATTCTTTACTTGAAGAGACTTCTTTTCGTTTTATTTTCTTTTATATGAATTATTGTTTAAACGTTTGTGACACAGGTTGTAATCTAGTTCAGTACTCTGCATGGCGCAATATCATTTGGGAAAGTTCTTATGTTTTCTTTTGTGTATAAACCTTTATTAGGAGTCCACTTGTTTCATTCTTATATGAAAGAGGTTGGCGTCAGAATTTCAGGCAAAGTGGCTTTCCTGGCCCCGATGAAGAGGTATGCTTTCACTGCCTGTACTACTGTTGCAATGTGTCAATACATGAAAAAATATTCATGGAACTTGTCCAAAAAGTGTTTTGGTAGACAAAGCCATTTTGTTTCATAACACACACACACATATAGAAAAGTATTTCTCAAGGGCCAGCTCGAAACTACGTCGTTTTGTTTATTTATTTTCTTATATTTATTGATTCACCTTTGAATGATTATGATTTTCTTTTTCTCTTTCTTCCTTTATCACCATTGATCTATCTATGTACGATTATGATTTAGTTGCCGGAGATAAAGTTATCTCAAGCAACTTGTGAAACGATAAGCCCTATATATCAACAACACCTTTATCCCAAATTAATTGGGGTCGGTGATAGATGAACCCAAATGAAAGATACAAAAAGGAATAGTAATAATATATGTATATAAATATATATATATATATATATATATATATATATATATATATATATATATATAAAAGTAAAAAAGAAAGGGAAAAGAAGAAGAGGGGAAATGAAGGGGAAAAGGACTAAAAAGGAACCATCTGGAACACAGGAATAACAACGGGTCTAACCCTTTACCAGTGTAAGTTACACTCTCAATTTTTGTCATTGATTTTATTTATATCTAACGGTTTTGATTTATTATATCTTTGAACCGTTAGATGCAAGCAAATCAATGATCAAGATTTGGTATAAGACTTTTTATTTTTACACCGGTGTAAGAATAACCCGTCCCATATATATATATATATATATATATATATATATATATATATTACAGAAAGGATGCCTCGTATACAGTGGCGGACCCAGGAAAAAAAATTTATGTTCGCACCCGAAATTTTTTTTGTAAAGAAAGTTTAAATCAACGCTTAAACCCGTAGCTTTCATAACAAGCTGCAGGCAATAGTTTGACCAATTAATTCCCCCTAAATCTTCCCATACATCATCATTCTATTTCATAGTGGTGAATAAAAAATTCAACATTACTAGTACATAAGGCAAGCAAAATCACAGTGAAGGCTTCGTCTTTAGATATTAACTTTTTTGAGAATGTCATACCTGCAATCAATCCTCTCTTTTTATAAAAATGAAAAAGAAAACAAAGGATGAAGAGAGCATCGAAATGGGTACGTGACAGGGGAGGAAGAATAAGTTTTCTCTCTAATCAATTTGCGCTGCTACGTTGTTTTAATCATCTCCGTACATCCCTAACAAAAAATTTGGTCCCCACTTTAGTCCATTATAAAAAAATTAGTCACCTGGTCCCTATGAAATTCAAAGTGGATCAATTTTGGTCTTTTTGAGGGACTAATGTAGGTCTTTTTTGAATTTGTGAGGGACTACGATCTTAACTAAATTGATTCACTTTAAATTTTTCTGGGACCTCGAGATTAATTTTTTTTTTAAGAGATTAAAATGGAGATCATGTTTTTTGCTAGAAACTTAAAAGAATATATATTGAATTAAAAGACAAATAAAGACTTGCAACCAAAAAAAAACTGAAATTAATTTTTTTATGACCGCATGCCCGCAAGTGGGTCCGCCACTGCTCGTATATCTTTCTTTCTTTATTTATATTTTTTTTGGTAATGCAATACTTATTAACCTCGTTACAATTTTCTTTGAGATGCAGTTCAAAATGGCTCAGGAGTACTTCAAATCTGCTGAAGGTGGTCTTGTTGTCGATGTTAGCTGTGGTAGTGGTTTATTTTCCCGAAAATTCGCCAAATCTGGAACCTATTCTGGAGTCATTGCACTAGATTTTTCTGAAAATATGCTTCGCCAATGTTACGATTTCATTAAGAAAGATGACACTCTTTCAACCACGTATTCTTTTCCTTGTCCTCTGTTTGATTCTGAATTTAAGGCTGCTAAAGAATAAGAAAATTCAATGTTTTTCTTTTAGTATTAGGAGACATGGATGCCCTGAATCCTGTTTCATTTCATTGTTTGCAGTAATATTGCTCTTGTAAGGGCAGATGTTTCTAGGCTTCCTTTCTCATCAGGTTCAGTTGATGCTGTTCATGCTGGTGCAGCCTTGCATTGCTGGCCATCTCCCTCCAATGCTGTAAGTGCTGTGTCTTTGTGTAATGAACCGTACAATTGAGTTGGGGCAACCTTTTTAACAGACTGATATCATTGTGTTTGGCCATGTCTATTAAAAGCTTGAACCACTCTTTACACAAGGTTATGAGCCTTAAACTCCAAAAATTCTTGTCTCTGTTAACCGAAGTACCATGTATGGTTTAGGTTTGTCATTGTCGGCATTTATTACATCTCACATACTGCTGAGCTGAATTTCTACATCCTCAGACAAATATATTTTACTGATTTTTTATAACTGCGGATCAGTTTTTAAATTGGTCCTTCTGAATAATAAATGTTCACTGCTTCAATGTCTCAAAGTACTTCATCATAAAAGCAAGGTTTCTGCTTACAGAGACATGTAATATTCTATTTTATTATATTGTCTGGATCATGAATGAGTGTCTGAATGTAATATCATGTATTGAGGCAGTTGCACAGACATAAAATAGAAGTTCTGCCATCTCCAATTTTATCTTATGCACCTACGATGGGCATGCATATACATATATAATACATGAATAATACATGAAAAGATGTGTTACAGATATAGAAGATAGACAGAAGAGTAGAAGGATTAGGGGATACCCATCGTGGGTCGTAGGTCATGTACAATAGAGTTAGTAGAATACATACGTGTAATACGGTTAGTTAATACAAATTGTATACGTGTAATAGTGCTCATATTGAGCAAGGTTGTTATGCCACGTAGGCTAACTGATTCGGTGGTTTAATATTCCCTACCCAGTGGGTATGTGTGATTCATGCAAATATTCAATAAAGTTCTAAGGGTTTCTCTGGTTCATTTGTAAAAGGTGTGCGTCCCTTAACAACTGGTGCTTTCAATTCGGTGAATTCACGACGGTGACAATGCGGGTTCAAGAGATTGTTGATGATTTGACTCAGTACAAAGAAGACAGCAATCGACGTTTTGAGCAGATGCTTGAGTTGATCGACAAACGATTTCAAACGATGGAAACTAGTTTGCGCGAGATGATGACCCAAACTTCGAAAGCGAATTCTGAGGTAAATTTTCAGGATCATTCCTCTCACTCTCATCATGGTGTTCATCAACATGCGTTGCATGTAGATGATTCTCGTGCGGTTTTGAAGTTTGTTAAAACCGAAATTCCTAAGTTCGATGGGAAGGAGCCAAACACATGGATCTTCCAGACATCATTGTTCTTCAAAATTCATCAGGTTCCAGATAAATTGAAAGTCGAATTGGCTGGGTTGCGCATGGACGGGGCAGCAGCAGATTGGTACCAATGGGTTTTTCGCAGTGGAATTGTCAATTCCTGGGATGATTTCAAGGTCGCTGTTTCTCAGAGATTTGGACCATCTCAATACAAGGATGTTCGCGGTGTTTTATCCAAATTGTTGCAGACCGGATGTTTAAAGGATTACATGACTGAGTTCCAGAAGTTAATGAATCAGGTAACAAATATTAGTGATGATTTGTTAATGACTTTTTTCATTTCTGGTTTACAACCAGATCTTCAAGGGGCAATTCAATTGAGAGGGCCTGTTTCACTCCATCAAGCCATGCAATTGGCAATTGCATATGACAGCCATCATGGGGAATTGCGTTCCTCAGTTTCCAGTTCTCAGAAGAAACCATTTTATCGTTCTCAATCCATTGGAACGACAGATAAACCAGTACAAACTAGTCCACCTTCGTTATCTGCTTCTCATAATCCTCACAATTTGCCAGTTAAGAAGCTGTCACCTGAGGAGTTGCAGAAGAAACGTGATATGGGAATTTGTTACACTTGTGATGCCAAGTGGTCTACCAAACATCGTTGCCCAGCAAAGATGTTGATTCTCATAGGTGAACCTGATGACTCGGATGGGGAATTGGATGAGGACATTGTTTGGGGCAAAACAGAACAGGATGGGGTCAAAATGGATGCTGCTTTGCATTCTCTTTCGGGTCATGATGCTAAGTCCTTGGTTTTATTAGCATTAGTGGAGGGGAAAGCAGTACAAGTTCTAATTGATTCAGGAAGTTCCCACAATTTTATTAATAGGGAATTAGCTGAGGCATTGAAGTTGTCCATGGTGCGATCTTCAAGGATGAGGGTTTTTATGGGCAATGGGGATTTCTTACTCAGTGACAAGAAGTGTCTCCAAGTGCCATTAATCATTCAAAGTCATTATTTTCCAACTGATCTTCATGTTGTTGACTTGACTGATTTGAGTATTATTCTAGGCATGCCTTGGTTGGTGACTTTAGGCCGTGTAACTCACAACTATAGTGATCTTTCTATGGAATTCACTTGCAAAGTAAAATGGTGAAACTGCAAGGTATTCCACATGGTCAGAATATTGTTGATACATTTCCAAAGGAAGCTGCTTGTTCTGCATTAACTGCAGTTCACTCAGACCAGACTCATCCTGAGGTAAATGCTGATCTTTTATTGTTAAAAGATGTTGTGTGGGGTAAGCTGTGGGATATTTTGGTTAAGTGTCAGATGGTTTTTGAACTACCCAAGTCACTACCTCCTTTCCGTGGCATGGATCATGCAATTAAGTTGCTGGATGAATCCAAATCTGTGAAGGTAAAACCTTACAGATATCCACATCATCACAATACAGAAATTGAGAAACAGATCACTGACTTGCTAGCATCTGGTTGGATTCAACAAAGCCATAGTGCTTTTTCTTCACCTGTTTTGCTAGTAAAGAAGCATGATCTTACTTGGCGCATGTGCATAGACTATCGTGCCTTAAATGCCATGACAGTTAAGGATGCTTTTCCCATACCAACAATTGATGAATTACTTGATGAGCTCTTTGAGGCTAAGGTGTTTAGCAAATTGGATTTGCGTTCGGGCTATCATCAAATTAGGATGAAGGTTGAGGATATTCCTAAAACAGCCTTTCGTACTCATGAGGGTCACTATGAATTCAAAGTGATGCCATTCGGTTTGACCAATGCACCGGCTACATTTCAAGCAGCCATGAACAGAATTTTTAAGCCATTTCTAAGGAAATTTATAGTTGTTTTTTTCGATGATGTGCTGATATATAGTGCTTCTATGGAGGATCATGTTCATCACCTGGATACTGCATTGTCTTGCTTGTTACAGAATGCATTTTTTGTGAAACTCAGTAAGTGTGAGTTTGGGGTTTCTGAAATTTCTTACCTTGGTCATGTTGTTACTGTGGAAGGGGTCAAAGCTGATAAAAAGAAGATAGCTGCTATGATTGATTGGCCCACACCACAATCTATTAAGCAATTAAGAGCTTTCCTTGGATTAACAGGCTATTATAGACGATTTGTTAAAGGATATGCTTCCTTGGCCCACCCCTTGACTGACCTACTTAAACTACCCAAGTTTTCTTGGAATGACCAGGCTACAGTTGCATTTGTTGCATTAAAGCAGGCTATGTCTACCACACCTGTGCTTCAATTACCAGATTTTTCTTCTTCATTTACAGTGGAATCTGATGCATCTCAATTAGGAGCTGGTCCTGTGTTATTGCAAAAAGGGAAACCTGTGTCTTACTTTAGTAAGAAGTTTGGTCCTAGATTGGCTGTTTCCTCGGCTTATGTTAGGGAATTATATGCCATTACTGAGGCTATTAAACGCTGGAGGCACTACTTGTTGGGTTCTCATTTTGTGATCAAGACTGATCATCAAAGTTTGAGAGAACTTTTGAAGCAAACCATTCAAACAGTTGACCAACAGAGGTATATTTCCAAATTGATGGGATATAATTTCACCATCGAATACAAATCTGGACTTTCCAATGTTGTAGCTGATGGTCTTTCTAGGCAATTTCCAGATGAAGAACAAGCTGTTTGTCATGCCTTACAGTCTGCACCATCGTTGGATGTGTGGTTGCAAGTGAAGGAGGAGAATAAGGCAGATCCTGAGTTATTGACCATTCATAAGCAGATGGATGATGGCATAGTGTTACATACTGATTTTACCAGAAAGGATGGCATGTTGTTCCATCGGAATCGATGCTTCTTGGGCTCTAATTCAGCTTTGAAACTTTTATTGCTGACAGAAGCTCATGCCACACCCATAGCTGGGCATGCTGGAGTCCAGAGAACTTTTTTGCGTTTATCCACATCTTTCATGTGGAAGAATATGAGGCAGGATGTAAAAAAATATGTCAAGGAATGCACTGTTTGCCAACACATCAAGCATTCCACTCAGGTACCCTTGGGTTTATTGCAGCCTTTGCCAATTCCTCAAGCTATTTTTGATGACTTGACCTTGGATTTTATTACTGCACTTCCTAAATCAAATGGTTATACCACTATATTGGTAGTTGTTGATAGACTATCCAAATATGGCCACTTTGGTCCCTTGCCTACATCCTATACTGCTGTCATGGTAGCCAATCTGTTTTGTGACATGGTAGTGAAACATCATGGTTTTCCAAAGTCTTTGGTTTCAGACCGTGATCCAATTTTTATGAGCAAGTTCTGGAAGCAACTGTTTCAATTAAGTGGTACAAAATTAAATGCTTCCTCAGCTTATCATCCCCAATCCGATGGGCAATCTGAGGTTACCAATAGGTACCTTGAACAATATTTGCGTGCTTATTGTTCTGAACAGAATACTGACTGGTTCCGATACTTATGTTGGGCCCAGCTTCATTATAATACGGCCATTCACTCTGCCATTAATATGTCTCCCTTCCAAGCACTTTATGGCAAGATCCCAGTTCTCATTCCAGCATATAGTACTTCTTCAGTTTCCGCAGAAGCAGTTGACATGATGTTACAGCATAGAGATCAGTTGTTAGCTTACCTCAAGCTCCACTTGCAACGAGCTCAACACCGGATGAAATTACAAGCTGATAGACACAGAATTGATCGAGTCTTTCAAGTTGGTGACCAAGTTCTGATCAAGTTGCAACCTTATAGGCAAGTGTCGGTGGTCGGACGTTCCAATCACAAGCTGGCCAAACGCTATTTTGGTCCTTATTGCATTGAAAAGGTGATAAGTCCAGTAGCTTATCGAGTCACATTGCCCCCTGGCAGCTTGATTCATCCTACCTTTCACATTTCTTCATTGAAACCATTTCATGGTTCACAAGCTCCTAGTCATGAGCCCCTGCCACTTACCAGTTTCCACAACAAACCTCTTCAAGAACCTGTGGCATTGCTCTCTTCTCGACATGTTCAACAGAGTGACAAGCAAGTGCTCCAATTTCTGGTTCAATGGTCCGCAGCTGTCCCTGAGGATGCCACTTGGGAGAATGCATCAGACCTTCGGCAAGCTTATCCAGCATTACACCTTGAGGACAAGGTGCCTCCTAAAGGGGGAGCAGTTGTTACAGATATAGAAGATAGACAGAAGAGTAGAAGGATTAGGGGATACCCATCGTGGGTCGTAGATCATGTACAATAGAGTTAGTAGAATACATACGTGTAATACGGTTAGTTAATACAAATTGTATACGTGTAATAGTGCTCATATTGAGCAAGGTTGTTATGCCACGTAGGCTAACTGATTTGGTGGTTTAATATTCCCTACCCAGTGGGTATGTGTGATTCATGCAAATATTCAATAAAGTTCTAAGGGTTTCTCTGGTTCATTTGTAAAGGGTGTGCGTCCCTTAACAAGATGTATATGTTATTTTCTTGTGTGTGTTTATGCTGTGTATGTATGGACTGTTATATATGCACGTTTATTACTGTCCATATGTATTACTGCTACTCTAAAGGCCAGCGTAGTAACAAATTTCTCTTACTGGTATTCTATATTCTGGATGAGAATTTAAGTCTTGTTAGGACAAATAATTTATATTGCTTCATGACAAGTAGTTCCTGCAGCAGCCTAAAGGTGCTGCAGTTGTGTGCATTACTCCAAGTCTCTTCCTCCCATCCCCATATCCTTATTCTGTTTTTATTTATCCGGAAATTGTTACACATTTAGTCATGGGACACTATTTGGTTATTTTATGATTTCACATCCTCTATTGTCAACGTGGTTGGCTTCACCTTACCCATGCCATTTGCATGTTTTTTCGCATATCTGCTTCACACTATTTAAATACGGGGAAAAAGTATCTAATGTTACTTCAGATAACTTTGTCTAATGTTCATTGAAACGACATTGTTTTGGGATTGAAAAATAAAAAAATTAGAATGATAAAAACTATTATAACCCTGAAATAAATTAAAATTACAAAAGCACCATGATTTCCGCCCAAAAACGACATCGTTTCGATGAACATTAGATAAAGTTATCTAAAGTAACTTTAGAAAAAACAAACCCTTTAAATATATGTTATTTTCACAATGACACTCCCGTTATAAATTTCTTAAAGGTTGCTGAAATCACTCGGATTCTAAGAAGTGGTGGAATATTTGTTGGTACCACTTTTCTGCGTTACAATTCATCAACTCCTTGGATTCTACGCCGTTTAAGAGAGGTAAACTCTGATCATAACTATCTTTAGTCCTTTGTCATAATAATCTGAAGATGTCCGTTGACCTTTGCCTTTTTGTGTGAGTTATATCTATTGGAGTGACTACTTGATTATCTAATAAATCCGTATATGAGATTTCTGTTCAATAATTTTATTAGTTTTCATTGTATTTAAAGGTCCTTTGGTTTACAGAGAACTCTACAGGGCTATAGCTATTTGACAGAGGAAGAGATCAAAGACCTTTGCTCGTCATGTGGCCTTACCAATTACTCAAGCAAAATTCAGCAGTCTTTTATTATGTTCACAGCTCAAAAGCCTTGATACTAGGTTTGGTCTATTTATAACATTGTCTATTCAGGAAAGTAAGGAATAATATTATAAGAGCTTCACACAAACTACATGTTTCTGCCTGCCTTCAAGGTGTTCTACTTAAACTTCGTCCTATAAAACTTAAATGAAGCTATGTTTACAAAAAGTAAATGGCATTTCAAAATGGAAGGTTTTCCTTGGCATACTGCTGCTTGCACTGCAGTTTGTAGTCAGTGATCACTATGTTCGGATGAAACCAAGTCATATTATCCTTGTTCCTTTCATCAAGGGGAAGAAAAACAGCAATACAATATTATTGGTGGTGAAAATAATGATGAGATTTATGGTGAGAGGAATTGAATTACTATCGGGAATGAATTATTCCACGTGAAGGGATCTCAGCCATTTAGATACAAATTAATGGGGATGATAGAATATAATAAGATAAAGGATTAGAAAATGATAACCATTGATTTATATTTGGATCGTTCAGACCGTTTTGCATGATCTTATATCAGAGTATTCTTGCAGAACAGATGCTAAGGTAAAAAAAATGAGCTTATCAGGACTGAGCTCATAGAATCCACCGTCTCTAGTCTTTGGAAAAGGCTCAGCTTTGAAAATAAGGGCAGTTAGTTAAATAGGATATATGGTAGTGGCTATGCAATTAAACTAGCAGGACAAGGTGAGGCTGAGGCAGAATTGCACCGGCCACTGCAGAAAGCCCTCGTGTGTCTCACCCGCTGACCCTCTGTTTGTTCTTTATAACCTCATCATCTCTGCTTTTGCCACTTCTGGATCTTTTACCTTTGACTCCCACACCAATTACACAACTTTAGAACATGGAGGAAACGGGGAATATATGGGCCATGTAAATATGGTTGGGAATCAGTCCCAATAATAGTGTTAAATTGGAAACTTATGCTGTTGGATCCCTTGCACTTACGGTCCTTGGTTAATATGATACCATTCTGCAGGTCACATGGGCTGAACAATTCTTTTCTTCCATCAAATTTTGCTTTGTGTTAGTCATTTGTTGTCTCTTAATATATATTTTTCCTTCCTTTGTAATTTGAGGCTTTTTGACTGTATTAATGCGTTTTTCGAAATATTCCACCGGTTTAGTGTTTTGACCAAACATATTATCGGACTAATGCAGGAAGACGCACATTAGGTGGGTACATGTATAGTCGCGCACCTGACACATGTGTGTATTATGTGATAGACAGACTGAAACGCGTACCTGATACTGATAACTGACACAATCAGACTGGACAGACTAAAATGCGCACCTAATACTAATGTATTTAAACACGCACTTGGTACGAACGTATCTAGAGGCATATGTGCATGTCTCACTTTTGTTATCACATGAAATGCACGTGTCAGGTGTGCGACTAAACGCGTAGCAACTTGGTACACGTCTTCTTGCATTAGTCTAGTAATACATTTGGTCAAAGAATTAAACTGGTGGAATATTTTGAAAAATGCATTTGTCAGGTCAAAAAGTCGTAATTTGATAAGTTATTAGGAATAAACAAGTATCCATGCTGATTGTATTGAAGCTGTTATATACTAAATGTTCACTCTTATTATGGATTTCTGGTCGGGAGGATTATACGTGCAGTCATAAAGAGCATTTTGGGGATTTGAGATTAATCCACTTATTATGATGTTAAATGTTTTTGGAAAAAATGTATGTTATTTTAAAAGACATAACTATGTATCATTTTAAATGAAACAACGTCGTTTTAGTATATATTTGGTGATTTTTTTACATTTTCTCTCTTTTCCTAGTTTTACAGAGGAGAGAGAATATCTTTGGTATTACCATCGCAATGAGTAGTGGTAAGACTTCCATTCAAAATAAAATTACAAATTATGTATTTTTGGGAATACATAAGTATAGTTTTTTTCTCCCTTTCCTTGGGAAATATGTCAGTACATGTGTTGTGTTTTTATTGGGCGAATACAGGTATTACGATAGTATATTAAAATTTTTGATGGAAGAGTTCCTCAGATCCAATAAATGAATGAGCCAAGTCCTAATCTCATTTTTTTTTTGGTTTGGGTACGGAAGGGAGAGGTGGTTGCACCGCCAATCTCAATATCCTTCCTTTACTATGAAGTAAACACCACCAAATGTAACTCAGTTAACAAATTACTCACTGCATCGTATGATAAATTGGAGAGATGACATATACGGTATATCATAGCCAACTACCTTAACTAATGGCAAGGTAACATGCATAACTCACTACAAGGTCATCTCGGCCACCTACATATGCATAATAGAGAGACCTTGCACCAAAGTGTTTTACACCCACGTACTAAGAGATGGTGACATGATCTTGATAGCTAATCTTACTCATTATGAATACAGATAATTTTTATAAAAGTTACACAACTCGTTCCTTAATACTTAAATTTGCTTATGTATATCCTAATTTGTGTGTCGAATTGTCTTGCATATATACCCCCATGTCTTTTCTTCATAATTGCAAGGGAGGATTATCAAAGCTAGTCTAGACCGATCTCCCGCTGGATTATTGGCCTAACCAGTGAAGGGTCCAAGGATTATTGCTTAATGAAGAAGGAAACACGACTATCTTGCGTAACTTAGACATCCTTCAACCACCTGACACATGAAACTAGCTGCTCGGCCGGTTGCGATTGCACGACATCAGCTGCTTGGAGTATTACTATATACCCTTGTTATGACCAATGTCAAGAGGACATGCACCTACTTGTCACTACATCTACAGAGACTTATCTTAACTATAGGCATTTCGCCCAGGAAGTAGCATGTGAAAATTACTATTGTCCACCAATATAATGAATATCACCATACTAATGCGGCATAACTAACACGCTCATATACTATAAATATGGAGGCACTAAGCCTGGGTGTGATCATCTTCCCATCTATACTTGTACACCTTCAATATATACTGACTTGAGCGTTAAAGTGCCTTGCAAGTACCTCTCTCCAATCTTCTCAAACTACTCTAAACATATATTCCTGCCCAAACATCTCGCAAAGCATCTCGCCAACCAACCAGACATCCCGCAAGCAAAGTACCAGCCCAAGCCTAGACTCAAGCATTGCAAACTCAACTGTGTGTGTTTTAGCTCAATTATTATTGGACTGATCAATGGTAGCTCTGTGGAAAACGATAAATTTTGACTCCCACACCAAACAAATAAGAGTTGGTTGATACCAGGAGCAAGATGACGAAATCCCAAAACAAATCCATAAACCAAACCCTCCAAGCTTCCTAAAGGAGAACAACTTCATCCATTTCCCTAGTCTATCCTCTATAACTTGACCAATTGTCATACTAGTAGATAGTCAAAAGCAACTTGCACATCCTTGATGTCTTTGAGACAACAAGGACAAAAGCTTGAAAACCAAGAAAAAGAGTTATTGAAACTCAAAAAATTACAACAACATGCCGCAGAGGAGAGGTGATCCAATATGGCAAAAAGGTTAGATGAGAACATCCAGCAACATGAGGAACAAGCTCACCTCAAAGGAAAAACAATCAAAAACAATAGGAACACATAATAACCAAGTTTTCAACCACCACGTAGACCAAAACTCCCTCCCAAACCCAAAAATTGTCCCTAAGTGGTCCACTCATTCACATAACATATCGTGAATCTACCCATGCCCAAAGATATGAAAATTTTCTCAACAAATACAATGGCAAAGGCAATCCCTAAGAACACCTGGAACAGTTCCAGACTAATATGATGGCACAAGACATCTCACATGTCGTCAGTTGTTGTTTATTCCCCACCACCTTAAAACAAGTAGCTCTAAGGCGGTACTCCTCCTTATCTCCAAATTCCATCCACAACTGGGAAGATATCTCTAACCATTTTTTAGTACAATTTGTGTAATGCCCCAATTTAAAAATCAGTTTGTTAACTAACTTGTGGTAATAAGAACACAACAAACTTGATTATAGAAGCAGAAGACTTAATAAAAGTTTCACAATTACGCAATGTAATTGCGTAAGACGACTCTTTATTTATTACCTACACATTGTTATATCTATATTATATGTCTTGTTTCGATAAACTGTACAGTCTCATACCTATATGTCTTGATAACATAAATACATATCCATAATCTTGTCATAGATACAACATCAGCTACACATGTCTCTCAAATGATTATCAACTGTAAATATGCATGATCATGTACATCATGCACTACAAAACATGTCTACACAGTCATCCAAAATAACTAAGTGTCTTCTCCTGCTAAGTTCTCTATCTTCTCTGCACTGATCCATTGCCCTGAGAGGGCTCAACTACTGATGCTGGAGTACCTGAAATATAAGTCCCCAAATAGGGTGAGGTTAACCATCTCAGTAAACTTTGGGTTTCTAGAGTAGTCCCCACCCAAGAATTCACTTCCTGCATGAAATGTCAGATATATAGCATACAATACAACATGTAATCTTGTCAATATAATACAAACTGAATTATTGCGGAAGCATTTGTACTCCCCACATGATATTATTACTATAGAAGAATTTGTACTTCCCACATGTTTCTATTGCGAAAGAATTTGTACTTCTCACTTGATAACTTGATATTATACAATTTAATCACATCATTTACATATTGGTCTATATGAGTGCACATGAATGTACACATACCAAATATCTAACACAACCAATCATATACACATCTGAAACATCATCCATATTGGACTATGGTGGAACAAACAAAGAAGGAGAAAGCTCTTAAACTGAAAACTTATCTGCAAAAGCTTTCAAAACTAAGCTTACTTATGATACAAGATAGCTAAGCACAACCTTCCAATCTCTGATCTAGAAGCAGTGTCTCTTAATTCAAACCTAACTTATCTATCAATAACAATGAATACCCATTAGGGTTAATTTAGTGCAACAAATATGCTAAAGTTCGCTACTTCAGTCTTTTATCAATATTTGCAAACTCACTTCAATTTGGTTTCCACAATTCATTTCATAACATTATCTTGATTAACATTGCTTCCTTGACAATCGATGCCACCGCGAACAAGTCAACACACTATTTCAGGCATAAACCCTTAATCC
The DNA here is from genome assembly GCF_033153095.1 of Gastrolobium bilobum. Classification (NCBI taxonomy): domain Eukaryota; kingdom Viridiplantae; phylum Streptophyta; class Magnoliopsida; order Fabales; family Fabaceae; genus Gastrolobium; species Gastrolobium bilobum. Next base: position 101,164 of record NW_026895830.1, on the reverse strand, counting down.
TACATAATATCATAATTATCTTAACCTTATTTTTCTTTAGGTTTTCCATAATTTTTAAAATACTTGAATCTTACCACTAGCTTGTTTTCCATCAACTAATTGAATTAAATCACATTCCACACCCTTTTCCATCAAAGAGCCGAATGCTACATGCATAAAACATCAAATTTTCACACTTTAAATTAACTATTTACTTAGTCTAATCAACAATAAATTGATTTAAGACCAATTCATATAATTCATTCAATTCCTCAAGACTCCTAAATCAACCCATAAGTGATAGTTCAATTAGGTATAACTCGGTTTGATAACCTTCTTCACACTTTTATTAATTATCACATGATTCTTTTAATGTCATAATCACAAATATAACTTAACAATATTTAGACCACATATAGTGCAACTCCTTGAACCTAAACCTTGTATAGCTGAAGACTATATATATGTGTATATATATATGTGTGTGTGTGTGTGTGTGTGTGTATATATATATATATATATAGGTTTATGCATTTTTCTCTTTTTATATAAATATATAATTAAACATGTCATCTACCTCATTTTAGGTCACTTGGCCGATTGGCCATTTTAACAACACACCATCCATTATGCATTTTTCTCAAGCATTTTGTGTTCTATTCATCATCAAATGGATTTAACACAACATTCCACATAAAAAACACATCACGCACTCATCATTTAACCATTCAATATTCAGCTCCAAAATCCATCAAAACCTTAGAATTAAAATCAAGAAAATTATCCATGAAAAGTAGTATTTCTTATCTCCAATGAGTTCTACACTTGATAAGGATTAACCTACAACCATTAAACCACAAGAACACGCATTCTTAACCCCATGAATAGTGATATAGGTGCCTTCATGAGAAGAAAATAAGAGATTGTAGGCTTTCAAGGTTAAACTAAAACTATAGAAAGATTCCTAAGGTCTCAAGGTTGATTATTTTTGAAATAGTCATGGTGTTTTTGTGAGGTTTTCTAAGAGAAATAAGCTTTCCAAGTTCTTCAATGGTGGTTGGTCTTATGCAAGAAAAAAAGAACATATGGCGTGTGAGAAAGAGAAGAGCGAACCGACCTAAATTATAAATCACTAAATTACTTGAAATTTTTATTAACTTTGCTTTATTGACTTTTCTTTGCTTTTAACCAATATTATTGACTAGCATGATAAACATTCTCCTCTTTTCTTCTACATAAGCGCTGATCATGAGTAATTTGAGAAGAAATAATCAACTTTAGAAGAAAAGAAGCCATTACATGTAGAAATATTAATAGCCATTTTTGTTGACTTTTCCTAATGTTAAACCCATTTCAATTGGTTAGTTTGTTAACCAATCACCCTAATTTGAGAAGAAATAATCAACTTTAGAAGAAAAGAAGCCATTACATATAGAAATATCAATAGCCACTTTTGTTGACTTTTCCTAATGTTAAACCCATTTCAATTGGTTAGTTTGTTAACCAATCACCCTCCTTTCTACCTAAGTGCAGATTTTCATGGATAACAAGTTGAAGAACTGACTTAGACATATAGCTTAAAAAGCATGATAACTTAGTCATTAAGCTTGGTTTATCAACTTAATCATTACTTTGACCTATAAATTGGTTGATTTTATGTTAACTTTGACTTATTTTTAATTAATTATCTAATCATATTTAGACTAATCTAAGATCACATTAAGTCTATAGAATTTTCTAAACAATTTCATTATAGCATCCAAATCAAGTTTAAACCTAATTTTGCTTATTTACAAAATGGTTCCTAAACTTTCTTTTATTTAGACTTTGACCCACAATCTTTTAAATATTCCCCTTTGAATCCTAATTGACTTGCTTGGCATGAATTGTATCCTTATACATCTTATCATCTTAGTTTTCATGATCAATTAATCATTACTTGACATAACTTATGATCATTTCCTTGAATATACACTACTTGATTTCTTGTAAACTTGACTTGATTTCTGAACACATTACTGGACAATGTGGGTTGTTATAGTTTGCCACCAGCAAGATGCAGTACAAGTCCATTTGTGCCTTTAAGACAGTTAAGCAAGGATCTCGCAAATCCCTGCGGGATTACCTGAATAGGTTTTTTGATGAAGCTCTCTTGGTGAGTGAACTTGACCCCCAAGTCTCGCTACATCTCATCATGTATGGTCTTCAAGATAGACCATTTTCTACTTCTTTGGCAAAACAAAAGCCAAAGACTGTTGAAGAGTTATGGGCGAGATTAGAAAAATACATTAACCTGGAAGACTATAAACGATCTCGCGTAGATCAAAACTAGAAATCAATGATCACAAGAAAGGTTTCAAGAGGAGATTTAGGGATCCAAGAAAGTTCAAAAACTTCACCCCTTTGAACACCTCCAGATCTCAAGAAGTTTTCCAAATAGGATTATTGAATGTCGCAAAGCCTGCTCCTATCCACAAGAGGGACAACATAGATAAATCTAATTACTGTGACTTCCATGATGATTTTGGCCACGTAACTGAAGAGTGTTTTGATTCAAAAACACCATAGAGACTTTGATCCAAAATAATTTTAGGAGTTCATCTTCAACTGTAAAAAAAAAAGCCTAAGTACAGGTAATAGGATAGAAGTCCTGACCAGGACAGATATCCCTTATAAGATATTACACCGAAAGAAGAAATTACAGGCTTGCAAATTATCGATGATATGTCCAATATCACGAGAGATCTTCTCCTCGCGAAAGAAGATGCCAACAGGAACAATTAGTTGCACAAGAAGAAGAACTTGCACAACCACAATTTTCCAATAATGCCGCTTGTGTTTTGGAATGATTTTAGGATGAGCAGCTGGAGGAGGGGAATCATATTCCCTAAGGAATCAACATCTCAAATCCATCTTGACAGTGTCAAGTCACAAAAACTATGAACTGCATCGAAAAGACCTCCACAGTAACCTTCGACAAAGAGGACTTTGGTGATATAGTCCAAGGGCATGATGGTACTCTAGTAATCTCAGCATTCATGGACAACCTTCAGGTACAGAGAGTGTTTATTGATAATTGAAGCTCTATCGAAATCATATTATGGGAAGCTTTTAAAGGTACGAACATCCCAGAATATGCCAAACAGGATTGCTTGGATTTTATATACAGGCTAAAGGCACGATGGAATTACAAGTTACTTTTGGGAGGAACCATTAAGGTGCACTTTTATGTTATTGATTGCCCTTTAGCTTATAATGTGATTATAGGCAGACGTTCAATAGTCAATCTAGGAACAATTATTTTTATGCCCCACTTGCTTATTAAATTCAAAGATCCTCAAGGGAGAGTACTGACCGTTAAAGGAGATAAGCAATTGGCTAGAAGTTGTTATAACATGAGCCTCAAGGTGAATACTCCACCAAAATCCAAATACCATCCCACAGAGGATAATAAAGAGAAAGCCTCGGTACACATGACTAAACTAGACGTGCGAGAAAAGTTGTGGGATGTTCGTCCCCAACCATATGAAGAGTTAGAAGAAATACAAGTGGGTCCTATGATGCACCAACACCGACACGGGACACGACACGATACGACACGCCGACATGTTAATTCTAAAAAATGTCATATTTTGACACGTTAGGACACGTTTTGATCTTAAAGAATATTTTTAATATATATAATATAATTTATATTTAATACATAAACCAGTCCATAATAAGTCATATAACCAATCAAATATTCAAATTTCATAATATAAATATAAAGCAAAAGTAATTTTTTATACTTTGTTAATTTTTTATGTCAAATTCCATAACAGAAAAAAAAATTGACTTATAAATTAATGTTTCATTTTTAGTTAATAAAATAAAATATAGATCTTAAAAAAACGTGTCGGAGCGTTGACCACGTATCCCAAAATGTTGACTACGTGTCGTACGTGTATCAGAACGTGTCTGAGCGTGTCGGTGTCCAACACGCAAACTTTTTTAAAAAAAGCCTTGTTCGTGCATTCTAGAGTGGGTCCTTAACCAGATAATATCACAATGGTGGGGCGACAAGTGCCCCCAGATGAATAAAAAAGTTGATTTAAATCCTCTTAGAAAACAATGATTTATTTTCTTGGACAGTTGCTGACATGCCAAGCGCTAATCCCGCATTTTGTTCGTACCATTTGTCCATTGATCCTAATGTCAAATCAATGGCCCATAAGAAAAGAAAGGTGGCTCCATGAAGACAAAAAATTATCTATGACAAGGTCAAAAACCTGTTGCTTGCAGGATTCATAAAGGAGATCAATAATTTATCATGGTTGTCCAACTAGTGCTTGTAAAGAAAGCTAGTGGGAAGTGGAAAATATGTGTGGATTACATAGACCGGAACAAAGCATGTCCCAAGTGGAGAATATGTGTGGACTACTTCTGAAATGACTAACAGAAATTTAGTAATGGCTTATTGAAAGTTATGTGAAAAATAAAATTTTGCAGCACTAGAACAAGTCATGGCCGTAAGTATAGCATGTGTAAAAATATAAAATTCATTTTTAAAGATGCTATATGGATCAAACTCATTAAAATTCGGAATGTGTGCATGTAGTTTTGTAAGAAACATGAGATCAATGTAAAAGCAATCCTTTATGTTTACTCAATTAAGGTTTCATGAGTGCATATAAAGGTCCAACCTTTATATGACTTTTACGCTTCATACCTTTGATCACGATGTAGACGGGTAACGTCTTCAATGGTAATCCACACTATCACATTGAGGGCTTGTAAGAACACTTCTTGTTGGACCAACTCCTTGCATTGAATGGATGCTACTCGAACAAGATGAGGGTTGTCCTATTACTATGGTGTTTAATTGGGATCCAAGTTACTTGATTGTGTAACTTGGAAGGCAAGTAAGTGAGAGAATGGAGAGGAAAAAGGAGAACTTGCAGCTGCCCTTTATTGTTGTGCATGTGGAGTCCAAGCCTTCTTGGTGTTCATAAAATAATGAACCCGTTGAGTCATGGTTAAACCATTGAAATTAAGAAAGATTCAATCATTAAGAAAGATAACAATATTAATCATCGAATTTGAATTCTATGATTATTAGTCTTGAATTCAAATTCTAAGACTACTTCTAAACACTAGGATTTGACTACGTCAAATCTGATAAGGTTTCATCTTCTTCTTCTTCTTTTGGGTAAACAATAAGGCTTCATCTTAATCCTATTAAAACATAAACGAAATTTAAACTATTTAAATTTCAAACATTCAATCATTTTAAATGTAATGAGTTCAAATTTTAAACACGTCATAAGATCTCTAGGCAAAAAAATTAATTTATTGTTTTTTAATAAATAATTACGCAAATGTAGTTGTTTTGAAACTATTTACGTAGATATAGCCGTCAAACATGCTCCCATGGGGCGTGACCCAGTGGAGAGAGACACGCTCATGTGGGGCGTGAGTCATACGAGAGACACGCCCACATGAGGCGTGATTAGGAGAGAGACACGCCCAACAGGAGCGTGAGTGGTTTGGAGAGAGACACTTCCCATTTGGGCGTGACCGAGGAGAGAGACACTCATGTGGACGTGTTTCACTAGGTGTTGCCACGTGTCACAAGAGTCGATAGTTTGACCGTAAAACTTTGGAAGTCCATAACTTTTGACTCGGGTGTCCTAATTAGGTAATTATTTTTTTGATTCCACGTACATTTTCGAGATCTACGTAATGACACCTCATTTGACATATTTTGTCTCTCGCAAAAAAATGAATTTATAACTATAATACTATAAGAACATTTAAACCCAAATTAATAAAGAGAAAATCACTTTTTAATTAGGAAAAGGTTAAAATCCAAATTAATAAAGAGGTAGTAATTATAACCTTCTCCTATTTTTTAAACGTTCTTATTAATTTGACTTTAAACGTTTTTATGGTTTCATTGTTGTAAATTCAAATTTTTTTGTGATAGAGAAAATATGTCAAATGAGGTGTCATTACGTAGATCTCGAAAAGTTATGTGGAATCAAAAAAATAATTACCTAATTCGGACACCCGAGTCAAAAGTTATGAACTTCCAAAATTTTACGGTCAAACTGTTGACTTTTGTGCCACGTGACAGCACATGGTGAAACATGTCCAAATGAAGAGTGTCTTTCTCCTCTGGTCACGCCCAAATAGGGAGTGTCTCTCTCCAACCGGTCACGCCCATGTGTGGCGTGTTTGACTGCTATACCTGCATAAATAGTTTCAAAACGATTACATTTACGTAATTATTTATTAAAAAAACAATAAGTTCATTTTTTTGCGAAGATCTCTATCGTATATTTATCCTATTCGAATTCAAATTAATAGTGAAATTAAGAAAGATAACAATATTAGAGTATAAGAGTTAATAAAAAAATTTAATCGAATAATATTGATTATAAATAAAAAAAAGTTTTGAAAAGTTAAAAGAAAACCTTTTAATTAAAAATATAAAATACAAAATAACCTGTGCCAATATATTGTTTATTTTTATTATTTAATGTAAGTTTCAGTTAAATAACTAATTTTAGTAGAAAAGAAAACTATGATAAATTAATATTGAAATTATAATAACAAAATTGATAAATTAGGGTGACCAAATGTATAGAATCCTTAAAAGTTAAAACATAGAGGCAGTGATGTTTTCGACAATAACTACTTCGTTCGGACTTTTCTCATAAGACAAGCTGGTGCTTAATTAAGTTGGGCCTCATCCACTATTTCTGATCTTAAAATTATTTCTTGTATGCGTGGGCTTGGCCCGCAAAACAGAGATACTCATACACCCTTTGTTAAGCTCGACTTTGTACAACAACACAATAGTACCGATCTGATTTTCCTTCATCAGAATAGCGGGGTACAATACTTAATTTGTTATGCTTGATCTTATTCAGGATTGAAGACGCAATAACAAATATCTTGGGGCTTTTTGATTGTGTTCTGATTTTTTTTGTTCTTAAAATTGTTTTGTAAAATAGTTATGGAAACCGTTATTTTCTATACTTTTTTCTTTTTGAAAGTTAAAAACCAAAACAGACAACAAAAACAACTCAGGCATGTTCTCTAAATTTGATTTTAAAAACAAAAAAACAGTTATAATTTTCAAAATATTTTTTACAAAACAGGTCTTACCAAACGAGTTTTTTTGTTCTGAAAACTAAAAAACTGTTTTGCAAAACAGAAATGAAACAGAGCCTTGATCATTATTGTTTTCCTATTTTGTTCATAGGGCAATAGTCATTCATCCTCTAATTTTTCTTCTAGTTTTTAAATTTATCTTCTAATTAGTTTTCAATCTAAATTAGTCTTTTAAGTGATAAAATTAACATGCGTTTTTTTTTAACTCCGGTATTGTTAATATCTTATATAACAAACACGTTTTTGGACAAATTAATTAATTAATAATGTTAATTAGTTTTGAAAATATACTGGGATGAGCAACTTTTAAGACAAAAAAGGAAAAAAAAATATTAAAAAACAAAAGAACAAAAAACAGTGTTATTAAACCCGGCCCGGGCATCGACCCGGTCGGGGTACTGGGTGACTGGGTCACTGGTCGGAGCAGTTGACCCGAAAATATATAAATATATAAAAATATATATAAATATGAATATATAAATTCAATTATATTCTACATATCTAAAATGAACTAAACAAGGTTCATGAATCATAAATAAATAAAAATGTATGTTATTACTATGTCAATTTAAATTGCAACTCAGAATTCCCATAAACATATCTCTCAATGACATTGAACACGTATTTTTCAAATTCAACTATATTAAAAATGACATATGTCACATTTTTTTAATTTATTATTCTGCAAATTGCTTCAGTATTGGAAGCTGAAATTTGAGGTCATTGTAGAAGAGTATACTAGCAAATAAAATTATAAAAAAAATTAAAATGAATTTTACATTTTTTTTGACAAAATAAAACAATTTTGGTTTTTAATTTTTTTTTTTTAAATACATGACCCGACTGGGTCACCGAGTTTAGCTGATTTTGTCTGAATTTTGACTGGATCGATGCATGACCATTTTAATGCTTGACTCGAACCGGTTAGATGATCGCAGTATATCGCAGCAACAAACATAAAAGGTAATCAAATATTCAACTTACTAGCCTTTTGTAACTCTGGAATGAAGTTTCACTTCTACACTTGGGAAAAGAAACTAACAAATTAACAAATGGTGGTAGTTAATTTGATAGGAAGGTAGTTAAGTAAGTAAAAAGGATAGAGTCTCGGTTTGATCTCCATATATCATCTTTGGAAGAGGTTTTTTGATCCACCTCGCACTCTAGATTAATTTTATAGATGACTTAAAGAGTCGAAACTTGTGGGGATACTAAAGGGAACCAACTCACTTCAAAAAGATAATTAGAGTTGGGTTAACTCCAAAAAAAAAAAAAAAAAAAAAGTTAACAAATTCCGTAGCCAAAAAGAAAGAAAAAATGACAAATGCATAGAGGTGTGCCTTAATTCTGTTTCTTAACCCATACCAATATTCCAAAAATGCGAAGAATTGACGTTTTGCAGACAAAGCGATTTTGCAAACTATGACTTGTATATTTGTCAATGCCCACCTATAAAAACAATGATAGAAGTATGTATGATTCAGTGTGGATTGACAAGAAAATGAAACTTCCTTCAGACCCGGATGCACTGAAGATTTTAAATGTGCAAATCTGGTTTCCTCACTGTCATAATCACAAATTAGAAAAGATCAATGCTTTCAACATTCTTCTCCATAAAACATGATTAATTAACTGACTTGAAATATTTCCCACTATCTCAACTTGTTATTATTTCTATCAAGACCTTTATAGTGTCTCAGATCTAGCACGCCTGAACTTGGTCCCTAGTTTTTTTTTTTTGTTTTTTTTGGGCACTTACCTAGCTGTTTGGATTTTCATCCCTTAATAATAAACACACTGTAAAAGTAATTAGACCAACCAAATTGATGATAAGACACTACACTTCCTTCTTTGAGAATTTCCCTTTGATAATAATGATTAACAACATAAATGTGGCACCATATGAAAAGCATTTGTCCATGAAAGCAGATGCATGGTGGGTATAGACAAAAAAACCTAAAAGCATCATTATCATTATCGAGCTTAAACAAAAATGCGCCCCTACAGCATGCCCCTAAAGCCAGATTAATTAGGGGCCCTTGACTGAGTCACGTCATGCATAAAGTTCCAATTTTGATGACTATTTCACCTTTATTCCCACGACAATTCACCTCCTTTCCCTTCCAATTGGTTGAGTGATATAATTTATTTAATTTTGCTAGATTCTTGTTTTATTTTAGTTCATTTTTTTAATTCCTAATGGAGGCATCGTGGAGTCGTGTCTATTCTTTTTCGTCGTCATATTATAACCAAGTCCAATGTATAATGGTTTATCCAATCTAACATAATCTGTCTGGTTTCTTCTAATATGGTGTTCTTAAAGGGATACCCACTAATGAGCACTTTTTAAGTACAACGCACAAATTAAATATAGTTAATCAAGGTAATAAAACAAATAATGTTGTCTTTATTAAACACCTTTCAACCATTGCCCAGCACCCAGGAAGTTTTCCCATGCTGAAACCACCTATCCTAATGCCCTACTTCGGCAAAATAACATTTATATATTAGTGCAAATGGAAATTTATATTAAGAAATTAAAATTAAATAAATAAATAACATAACATAAAGTTAACAACTTCAGGGTAAAAGTAGTTATTTGATATTAGTGGCAACTTCTTGGTGCAAAGCTCGATGGTTCTAACAATCTGTCATTGAAAAGTTTCGTGAGTCACTAATAAAATATGTGTCTTTTATAGTTGTCAGTGCGATTTTCGTCCAGGTGCATGCATGAAAGAAAAATCTAGTAATATTCATCGCCGAAAATAGTGAATGAAGTGTCACCTAGGTTTATATGGACAATAATTGAACCATAATTGTCATATAAAAAGAACTTTAGTTTATAGGTAATTTCAAATCACTTCATTAGTTATATTAAATTTGTACTATTGTTTTTTTTTGGGTATATCAATGTGTAATTAGTCCTACAATTGTTTGAAAATATGCAATTTACATAGGGATAAGTGTTTATCATTTTAAATAATATAATTTTATATTATTTTTAATAAAATTATGCAATTTTGGTGTGTTTTATTACTTTCTCTTTTTTATAAAATTAGAAAGAAAAAGAAAATAAAGGAGAGAGAATATAAAAACACTTCAAAATGACGTAATTTTATTAAAAATGACATAACTTTATATCATTTAAAATGGAAAATATTTTTCCTATTTATTATATACTTTATAAACTTTTACATTGTTTACGTTAGCATTATTTCTAATATTTTGTTGAACTGGTTCATGGACAAAGAGAATAAAAAAAAGCATGAAAAATGTATTTGCTCCTTTTCCGTTACCTTCTAGTTTTTAGATTTCACTCTTGCCTCATTTCTCCTTATTCTGCGGCCTTCTTCCCTCGTCAAGATGCAAGTTATACAGTTCAGCAAAGGAATCATTGACATTAATGAGCTCCCTTTGATTGATCATTTCTAAATTCATATACTTCATATTCTTTTTTTTTTTATTCTTTTTTTGGTATAAGCCGGAAGATATCCTCGTTCAATCTCTCCGGTCACCTTGTCTTTGGAGTACAATCTGAAGGCTATCCCTTATTAAAACAGCGGATACATTAAATTGCGCTATCGAAAAAAGGATGAGATTATCTTCTTAGAGAGAGATGTCATCTAACCTCCAAAAATTTACTTGAGACAATATTTTAATTACTTCTACCCAACTAAATTCTTGAAAGCTCAATTGTAAACTAAACTATCCTTAGCGGTTATATAATTCATATTCTATATAATAAAAATCTTACTCTATTATTAGTTGTCAAAAGTTGCTTGATTGATCTCATAGGAGTACAGTCGTTGATTGCTTTTATAAATTAAACGTTTGTTGAATTGGATAATTGAATGGACCTTCGAAATTGAAAACCAAATCAGAATAGACTACCCCTATATATATACTGCGCCTAAACCAAGGGTCTATTTTGAAGGTAAATGCAACTATAATTTAACTTGAATAAAATATAATATATTTATGGGTTGTGGACCCCAACTATAGAAACCTTGCGGTAGTAAAAGTCAACTTGTTGGGAATAGACATTAAAATTATCAATTGGCATACACATGGAAATATGTGACGTGGTAATATTGAGGCTATTGGGAACTGGGGAGTGTCAACGACGTGGTGTTTGGTGGGGAGCTTTTCAGCGGATATCTATCTTTCTCAAATATGATTTTTAGAAATATTATGTTTGTTTCAACGTTTTTCACTAAAAACCCATCTATTCAATTTGTCTGGATTTATGAGAAACATAGATATCCGCACTGTTTAGAAACTCAATTTGAAGGTGGGATTTTTCAGAAAACCGGTTATCTGGCTTTTAATGTATTGTTGATTTCATAAAGTTACCTAATTTTTTCAGTAAAGTTTTTCCCCACCAAACAACTTTTTTTTACATTTTTCTACCCATCTCAATTTATCTATCTTTCCAATCATTTCTCCATCTATCTCATTTCCCTACTATTTCAAAAAAAATTCCTAAACCAAACGAATGAATATTTAGTATAAGTTGGCAATGTCAAAATTATCAACAAGGGTAACACTGATGTTCTAATTTTTTAAGGAAATCTACGAGAGATTCACGACAAAAGATAAGGATTAGTAAAGTTAAGTTGCATGCCTACAACTGCAATGCCGATGTTGTAACTCTCCGAATTTTGCTATCAATTTAATTTTAATGGAATGTTGAAATATGCCATTTGATAGAAAATGTTGTTGGAAAATTCAAGATAATTATATTATGTTGACATAAAAATAAAAATATAATGAAGAAATTACAGTTTGACTCTAATAGAATCAAAAATTATATTTCAATTCCCTACACTTATATTATATTTTAGGGAAAAAATATTTGTCTTTTTAAAATATGGTCATTTTAGTTAAATATAGTATTTTTTATTTAAAATTTAAATTAAAAAATCTCATTTTCTCCCCATAATTTTTATTGTATATCTCTTTCGCTCACTTAAAATGACATAATTATATGTTCTTTAAAAAAGACAAACATCAATCCCTATGTTTTAAACAAGACTATTTTGGTAAATAATTAAATATCAAAAAATTGCATTATTGAATGCAATTACAATAGGAAAATGTTAGAGTTACGGGATAAACGAATTTGAGACAAAGGAATAAAGGAACAAGAGAGAAAGGCAAAGAAGGAGGAGTAAAAGAAAAAGAGGAAGGAGAAGAGGAAGAAAAAGAGAGGAAGGGATTTCTAAGTCTTGAATTTTAAAAGGATTAAGGATAATAATTCTTTGAAGTGATGTGTCTATGAATGTTACTTAAACTCTATTGTGACTTTTAGAGATTTGATATGTTATTAATAGGAAATGAATTCTTGAAATTGGTTGGTGATGGTTGAAGTTAATTTGCTTCTTTTGAGTCATAATTTATAAAATTTCCATAGTAGATGGGTGTTTTTTTTTTATACATGTAGTTGGATCTTATATAATACGTAAGTTGTGGAGACTTATAATATTTTGTTGTAGTTTGAAATGTATGAAATGCCCATATATTTCCTTGGACAAAACCTGAGATTTCTCTTATGGGTATGATGAATATAGATTTTGAAAAACAATCATTACGAAGGTACTTCTTGTTGGGCTTTTCCACCTTAAAACTGCACAAGGCCCAATGTTGGTGAGTGGGGCTCAAGAAACTCAAAGAACTTGGGGTTCAAGTAACCTAATCCCCACTTTTGAAATTCTAGAACTTTCTTTCCTCCCTATATAAGCATTAGTTGAGGGTTGGAGGAGAGGTTGGCTTGAGAGACATTTTTGAGAGAATTTTGAGAGCACCTATAAGGAGAAGCTTAAGTGTTAAACCTCTAAAGGGAAGTTTGAGAGAATACTATCATTGAAGGTGAGGTTTAAGAGTACTACCATTTATTGGTGAAGTTTGATATTTTGTAACCCATTATTTATATAATAGAAGTTTGATTATGAACTAGTATCCTGTGGGTTTTTTATTTCTTAACATTGGAGAGGATATTCTCACGTTAAAATCTACTTGTGTTCATCTTTTTCTCTCTCTCTCATTTATATTTTTCGTTTCTGCTGCGTATAGGCTGACCTCTTTGATATCCGAGCTCAACGTTTGACTTCCGTAAAGGCTTCTTAGCCGAGATTGAGGGATCGAGTTCGTCCCAACAGTGGTATCAGAGCTCGCGTTCGACGGGTTCTGAAAGAGACAAGATGGAGACCAGTGGCGTAGCCCATGACAGTGACATGTTCACGATGACTGCTGGCAATTTTATTTACTGGAGATCGATGATAGAATACCACTTGTATTGTAAAAACTTGTATGAGCCCATTGTCCATTAAGAAAGGTGTGAAGGCAAAACCGAGAAGGAATAAGAAGTCCTGAATCGGAAGGCGGTGGCCATGATTAGAAAATATATTGATAAAAGTCTCTTTGAGCATGTTGTTGAGTTCACGAACGTGTACGAGTTATGAACGAAGCTAGAGTCCATAATTCAGAAGATGACTACCAGGAACAAAGCATACTTATTTTGTCGACTTGTGAAGCTGAACTACAAGGACAACATGAGCAGAATTGAACACCTTAAAACCTACAAAGATATTGTTAATCAGCTGTCTAAATTCGAAATGAAGATAGATGATGAGATGCAAGCATTGCTGCTGCTAAGCTTGCTGCTAGAAAGCTGGGATACTCTAGTAGTGACATTGAGTAACTCGGCTCCAGATGAAAAATTGAATATGGATACCGTTTACAGACAACCTCCTTAATGAGGAATCCAGGAGAAAAGAACAAGATATAACCAACACATCTGAGGCAAACGTGACCGAGAACAGAGGAAAGTCTGATGCCCGGGGTCGAAGTAAGAGCCGGGATCGTGACAGACGAGATAAGTCCAGAAGTTAGCCAAGGCCGAAATATGAGTTGAAATGTTTCATATGTGGGAAGCCCGGTCACAAGAAGTAAGACTGCAAGACTCTACAGAAGGATGAAAAGATCGGCACTGTGAAGGTAGGTCAAATTATGCCGAAGAAGAAAGAAGACAAGAGTACCATTGCGGTGGCTGCCAACTCGGATATTGAGATATTTCTTCTCAATGAAGATAATTTTTTGAATGTTGCATATGATGACTGCAGTTAGATTGTCGACTCCAGTGCCTCATTTCACGTTACTCCACATAAAGGTTTTTCTCCTTTTATCGAGGTGGTGATTTTGGAGTCGTGAAGATGGAAAATCAGGTGACTAGCAAGATCGTTGGTGTCGATGATGTGACCCTAACCACGGATGTCGGGTGCCGACTTGTGTTGAAAGATGTAAGGCATGTTCCTAACATGTATTTGAACCTAATCTCGGTTGGCAAGCTTGATGATGCTAGGTTAATAAACTACTTCGGAAGTGGTAGATGGAAATTGGCCAATGAAAATTTAGTGGTTGCCCGAGGTAAGACAAAAGGCTCCTTGTACGTGATGGAAGAAAAGATAAATGGTGAAAAAGCCAATTATGTCCGAGATAGACCTAGCATGAAATTGTGGCACAAACGTCTCGGCTACATGAGCGAGAAAGGTATCCAAATTCTAAACAAGAAATGATCATTAACAGGGTTGAAGGGCCAAGAGCTGCTCGCACTGCCTAGCTAGAAAGCAAGACCAAGTTTCTTTCGTGAGACCGAATCAACCCAGGTGATGCATGTATATTCTTGACTTCGTCCATACTGATGTATGTTCCATGTCAGAAAAATCCCTTGGTGGAGCTCAGTATTTTATTTCTTTTATTGATGACCATTCCCGCAGGTTGTGGGTATATTTATTGAAAACTAAAGACCAGATATTCTAAGCCTTTAAAGAGTTTCATGCTTTGGTGAAAAGAGAGACTAGCAAGAAGGTGAAAGTGATCTGATCTGACAATGGTGGTGAGTATTGCGGCCCTTTGATGCTTATTATAAAGCGGTCAGGATCCTATTGAGAAAATCCCCCAAAACTCTGTAGATGAATGAACTTACTAAAAGGATGAACCAGACTATTGAAGAAAATGTCTGAAGTATACTATCCAATGCTAGATTGCCGAAATCATTCTAGGAAAAAGCCATCCAAACTGTTGTTGACTTGATAAATCTCCCACCATCACAACCACTTGAAGGAGAAATTCCCAAAGAAGTCTGGACAAGTCAGAAAGTGGCTTATGATCAATAAAAAGTATTCAGTTACTAAGCTTTCATGCATATTCCTAGAAACGAAAGGGCGAAGCTCGATGTAAAGACAAAAAAGTCCATTTACCTCAATTCTCCGAGATGTGAATTCGAGTTCCGACTTTGGGATCCAATCAATAAGAAAATTGTGAGAAGCCAAGATGTAGTATTTCATGAGAACGAGACTATTCAAGACATCTTGAAGCCCAAAGTTCGGGTTGCTGTCCGACGTGAAGAACCCGACCCTCCTGTTCGAGCTGAAGCATGAGGAGAAAATGAAAATGAAGAAAATGTTGAAAATGAACAAGATGATGAGGACCGAGATGTTAAGGTTTGAGATGATGAGATCTGAGAAAAGCATGATGAGCCTGATTCTTAACCTAAAGAACAACCAAGACACTCTACACGAGTGAGACGACCTTCTACAAGGTACCCTCCTGATGAATATACCGTTATTGCTGAAGAGGGAGAACCTCAAAGCTATGATGATGCCATGACGTGCTCAGAAAAGGAAGAATATGAGAAGGAAACGCAAGACGAGATGAAGTCTCTGCACGAGAATCAAACTTATGAATTGATCGAGTTACCTCAAGGAAGACGAGCTCTGAAGAACAAGTGAGTGTATAAAATAAAACATAAGGATCTGGCCCAGAAACTGAGATACAAAGCTCGGATTGTGGTGAAATGCTGCAATGAAAAGAAGGGAGTTGACTTTGAAGAAATATTCTCTCCCGTGGTGAAAATGACTTCTATCCAAACCATGTTAGCCATAAAGGCTTCAATGGACCTCGAAGTGGAACAAATGGATGTGAAGACGGTATTCTTTCATGGAGACCTAGAAAAGAGATATATATGGAGCAACCTAAAGGATTCTGAGCTCTAGGACAAAAAGACTTGGTATGCCGATTGAAGAAGAGTCTATACGGCTTGAAGCAAGCACCTCAACAGTGGTATAAGAAATTGAAATCCTTCATGATTGATCACAAGTTTGTGAAAATAGAGGCCGACTACTGCATATTTATGAAGAGGTATGAGGCCAGAGATTTTTTGATTTTGTTGTTATATGTTGATGACATGCTGATTGTAGGGCAAGACAAGATGAGGATAATCGCTTTGAAGAAGGCGTTAAGCTCGTCCTTCGCAATGAAGGACCTCAGCCCTGCAAAGAAGATACTCAAAATCAAGATAATTTGAGACCAACTTAAAAGGCTATTGTGGCTGAGTCAAGAAAAATACATTGAGAAGATTTTGAAGAGATTTAGCACAGACAAAGCAAAAACAGTAAGCACCCCCTTAGCCGGACACATTAAGCTGAATCAGAAGCAGTGTCCGAGATCTGATTAAGAAAAAGATGAGATGTTGAAGATCCCGTACCAATCCGTCGTCGAAAGTTTGATGTATACAATGGTATGTATGAGACCTGACTTGGCATATGTTGTTGGAATGGTAAGCCGGTATTTGTCAAACCCCGACAAAGAACACTAGGAAGCAGTGAAGTGAATTTTCAAGTATCTCAGAAGAACAATAAAACCATGTCTCCAATTTGGAGAATGTAAGGTCGAGTTGCAAGGCTATGCAAATGCTGATTTAGGGGGAGATGCCGACTCGAGGAAGTAGACGGCAGGATACTTGATGATATTTACATAAGGAGCTATCTCCTGGAAATCTAAGTTACAGAAGTGTGTGGCACTTTCGGCGATCGAGGCTGAGTATATAGTTACGACTGAGGCGAGCAAAGAAATATTGTAGATGAATAAGTTTCTCTCTAAACTCGACCATGATCAAGGCAAGTACGATCTGAGATGTGACAATCAAAGTACAATTCATCTTGCGAAGAATTCAACCTATCACTCTCGCACTAAACACATTAACATAACGTATCACTGGATTCGGGATATGGTGAAAGATGGAGAGTTTGAATTCCTCAAAGTGAACATCGACCTGAATTGATCCGACATGATGACGAAGCCGGTACCAGAAAGAAAATTTGAAGAATATTGTGAAGGTGTTGGGTTACTACTGATACTAACAAATTGAAGTCAAAAGGGGGAGATTTGTTGGACTTTTCCTCCTTAATGTTGCACAAGGCCCAATGTTGGTGAGTGGGGCTCAAGAAACTTGAGGCTTAAGGTACTCAAAGAACTTGGGATACAAGTAACCTTAATTCCCGCTTTTGATATTTTAGAAATTTCTCTCCTCCCCTATATAAGCATTAGTTGAGGGTTGGAGGAGAAGTTGGCTTGAGAGATATTTTTTAGAGAATTTTGAGAGCACCTCTAGGGAGAAGCTTAAGTGTTAGACCTCTTTAGAAAAGGTTGAGAGAATATCACCATTGTA
The DNA here is from genome assembly GCF_033153095.1 of Gastrolobium bilobum. Classification (NCBI taxonomy): domain Eukaryota; kingdom Viridiplantae; phylum Streptophyta; class Magnoliopsida; order Fabales; family Fabaceae; genus Gastrolobium; species Gastrolobium bilobum. The sequence goes on along the minus strand of NW_026895830.1, from coordinate 83,520 downwards.
GGTAAGTTTTGAGAGTAACACTATTTAATAGTGAAGTTTGATCTTTTGTAACCCATTATTTACATAGTGGGAGTTTGATTATGGACCAGTGTCCGTGAGTTTTTTTATTTTTTCACATTAGATAAAGTTTTTCCACATTAAAATCTTCTTGTGTTTATCTTTCTCTCTCTCCTTTATATTGTTCGTTTCTACTGCGTATAAGCCGACCTGGTGAGTTCAAGCCGACCTCTCTAATAGTTGAGATTCGTGCTCGACGTTTAACTTTCGCAAAAGCTTCTTAGCCGAGATCAAGGAACCGAGTTCATCCCAACACTTCTTCACGTTAACGGTACTACATACGTATATGGTTATTATTCAGATATATAGTTATGATTCACAATATGAAAGCGGCAATTAGGGTTGACACAATATGACATAAATTTAACACAAACATGAATACACTCAACACGAATATAATATGAATTTAAAAAAGGGTCGAAACCTTTGACATAACACGACCCATTTATTTTGCGAGTTGATACAATACGACACGAATAACTTGCAAATCTCAAAGTGTGTCGCTTATTATGCGGGCTGACACAATACAATAAGACATGTTGCTTTTCCCAGTGTCATGTTGATACGACATAACACAACTCAATACGAATAACTTTTAAGAATATTAATGCGGGTCAATTTTATATTTGTAGGTTAACACGCAACATGACACAAATTTTTTCATATTAGTTTTTGTCAACACAAACATGACACAAATTTGAAAACAGGTCGATCTGAACACAAATTTCTCATGTTTTGTCATTAAGTTATGTTAAAAATTATCACCCCTAATTCATATACACAATCTCTATTCGTAGAAAAGTATACTTGCACTGTAAATTAAAAAATTCTTACCATACCGCGATTATAGGAAATTTGTTTGTTCTGTATTGTTCCAGGAATAATACTATCACTACAAAAAAAAATATTATCTGTGGAGGTTATTTTTTGGAGGTTAATAAAAACTCCAATAATTATCTACATTGTGGCATTTTCAGAGAATGCCATACTGTCCAGATAATCTTGTCACATGTCTTCCCTTTCTCTCTAAGGCATTTTCTCCTTCGTCCATTCCTTTTTACAATTATATTTATTCAAACCTCTCTTGTCTCTCTCTTGAAAACTTTCTCCCTTAATTTTCTATCTTTTCTTTGCTCACATTCATTCAATCCATTTTTCTCTCTCTAAAACTTTCTTCTCCATTTTCTTATCTGTCTAAAACTTTCTTCTTTGTACAATTTCTCTTCAACTCAGTTTTTGAAATCAATCTTGCTGCCAACGATTAGGGTTCCTCGAATTTCAAGTCAAAATATCCAGGATCGAGAATCAGCTCTCGTAAGGTTTTCTTGCCCTCAAACTCCAAGCATCAAAGCTTTGGTGTTGTTTATGTTTCAAGCAAGAAGAAGAAGATAAGGTGGTGATAACAAAGTAAGAGCATAACCTTCCCACTACAGATTCGGGTTATTTGAGGTTCGATTCAACGTTTGATTCAATGTATTATTAGTTATGAATTGTAGTATGACTAATAATTGCAAAGTATGGGATGTGTCATTGTCAACGTGTAATTGTTTATTGCTTTTATTTCTGCTTTCTCATTTGTTATGAGATAGTCAAGAAATCAACTATTGTTTAATGTTTAACTCATAGATGCACGTAATATATCATCCTTGATAATGCAACAATTATTCTCAGGTAAGGAATTTTATTATTGCAAAAATAAAGGCTGATATTGGTTCATACATTGGTTATATAGGTAAGATTACTTTTAGTTTTTCCATTCTTTGAAGATTTTTTTTATCATTGTTATAAGGAGTTTATTTGTGATGTGTGTATGATTGAAAATATTGTAGGATCTGCATTGGAGCTCGACACATCATTGACCTCTATATTTTGGGGTGCTATTGTCAAAAACTTGTTATAGTTATTGGATTTATCACAATGTAGTTATGTCTATCAATAAATTGGATGCTTTCTTTAAGCACTATTGTGCGGTTTCATGTAATTATCAATGTTTACTTGATTTCAGTGTCATTTTCAACACATTATTTGGCCTTATCACAAGTTTTTGGATGGAAATGATCACTGATTTTCTATTGGGAAGCTTAATTGGGTTGCTTGGGCCACTATAGGTACCATTTTTTAACATATAATAATTAGCAATTTTAAGTTTCATCTCGTAGCACCAACATACATTTTCTGAATGTGTGCACTTGGATACATGTTTTAACAGGCCTATTTCAAGAAAACACTAAACTCCAGGAATTTCAACTATAAGGCTCATCAACTTATGTCTAATATCTATTCCTAGGAGGTAGAACTGTTTTTCCATTATAATGATTCAAAGTATGATATACTTTTAGGTCAATGTAGCTTAAGGCATGGGTTTAATCATTGGTCCAACATGGGGAGGCTATTTGTCTATTTGTCTAAAATATCAACTTATAAAGTGATTTTTCTTGAATTCCTGACAAACTATCCTAATACCTGCTTACTTTTATTATCTAAGTGGAACTAATAGATTAGATCATTAGTGAGGTCGAAATTCACCGATACTAGAAGGTATCAAATAAAGCATTAAATTGACATAAATGAAATAGAATGAATGTGTTTATAGTAATTAGTATATCTTATTTATCAAGTACTTCTAACTTGTTAGCTTGATCAAAAAAATTTGTTATCTTCTTCCCCAAGTAACTTGGTTCATTAGTGATTTGAATATGCTAACAGATGGAAATGGCTAGTGGACTAGAAACTATTTGTGGACAGGCTTATGAAGCTCAGCAATATCAAAGAATTGGAATGCAGATATACACTGCTATATTCTCTTTTGTTTATCTTCCTTTGTCTTTTCTTTGGATCAACATGGAAATGATACTAGTTTTCATAGGTCGGGACCCTCTAATTTCACATGAAGCATGGAAATTTATAATTTGGCTTCTTCCAGCGCTTTTTGCATATGCAATTCTGCACTCATTAATTCGATATTTCCAAATGCAAAGTTTGCTTCTTCCCATGTTTATAAGTTCTTGTGTCACACTTGGTATCAATATACCTCTTTGTTGGGCTTTCGTATTCAAAACTGGACTGAATAATCTTGGTGGAGCATTAGCAATTAGCATTTCAATATGGTCAAATATGGTTTTTCTTGGATTATATATGAGATACTCTTTTGCATGTGCTAAAACACGTGCACTAATCTAGAATAATGCTACTCACACTACACCATTAAGTGGACAACTGTACTGGTATTACTAAGTAGGGATTGCTGGATTGGGGTAAACTATGACTTTGATATTAAACTAAGTCATCACTAAATACTCAGTCATATGTTAAAACTATTAAATCCAAGAAATATGCTCATAACAGTTGTTCCCTTCACTCTGTTTTCCACTTCTAAAATGATTGCCTGTATATTTTTAGTTACATTTTCCTCTCCATGCTTCTTGTAAAGAATCTATAGTAAAGTAATGGTTATTTTCTCATTCTAACTAGACAATATCTTTTCACATTGATGCAGGAAAAACGAAGCATCTTATTGACTGGAGAAGTTGCTTAGATTGCTACAATTTGTTGGCCATATTTTGATCCTGAGTATGAAAACTTCAGCAATAGAAAAGGTTCAGAGCTATCTTACCTTGTATTACAATTTTTGTTTTTCAATTATCTGCAAATTAAATAGCCTCTTTAGTAAAACTAATTAAAGGAAAGAGATTTCTAAATCATCACAAAAATAAAATTTAGAGTTGATTTTCATGGATATTTAAACATTTATCTTCTGTAGTAATGATTTGGTGCACCTATCCCTTCTGTAGTAATGATTGGGTGATTTATCTTCCTCTTCAGCTGAAATTGGATGCATTAATTTTCACAAATTATTAAAGTTTCCTTTTTCCAAAAAATTCTATAATGTATTATATGGCTTTTCAAAAAGGTTTCTATAATGTAATTTTGTGTGTGTTGATTATTGTAGCCTAGAATGGTGGTCATTTGAGCTGCTTATTGTAACGCCCCGTGTATACCCGGTTTGTTAACATGTCATCGTATTAAGCCACGCTTAATTAAATTTGCAGAATATCTTTTTCTTTTCAATTATGACGTCATTATACTTAGCCAAGTTGATTACTTAATCATTTTCATAAAAACATCGTCTGTATGTAAATTGCAAAAGACAGCTAACTAAAATACCTCAATAGATAAATAAGTGAGTATCTAAGTCACAGATCTACGACACGTAGTTCGGTCAATATCCTGATACATTAATACAACTCGTATCTAAAAACATAAAGTCAAGTCAATGTGGCATTGACAAACCTCATGCTCACTAAATAGACAACATAACCAACAGAGTCTTAACACAGTAATCCATAAAACTAATGACATAAACGCTACAGGGATAATCCAGCATCCAAGCATAGTCAGCATACATAAGCAGATAAACATCAATCAACTAAGCTCTGGCCTCCTGCCGCTAGAGGTCTCAACCCCTGGGTTACCTGAACCTGAAATAAGCGTCCCAAACGTGGGGTGAGATTTCTAAACAGAAATCTCAGTAAGACAAGGGGTCCTCAAGGATCTTCCACCCCAAGCTCACTTACATGTGCAATATAAGTTCCAAAAACAGTTCAACAGTATAAGTTCCAAAAAAGTGCAATGCAATAGATAATCATGTCATGTGTGTTATAACTAATCTACTGGCCAGAGAAATGCAGGAATACGTCTATTATCCACACTAGTGCAAGACGCCACTTGCACCCACCCACAGTGTCACCGTCTTGCAGCGGTGGACCCACGACTGGGCACATGTCCGCACTTGCGGACATGAAAACTTTGATTTTAGTTTTTTTTCTTCTTCTTCTTCTTTGTTGGAGGTCCTTATTTATTTTTTTAGTTCAATATTTATATTAGTCATTGTTAATTTTGCAATGCAGATGTTAAATACCTTTTTTGTGTTGAGATTAAATGTCAATAATTCTTATGGCAGATTACTATTTTTCATGTAGTAACTGAAGAGATAGGATGACTTGATTTTCTGAGTTTGCACAGTTCAATCACTCAACTCAATAATAATTGGACCTAGCTTCACTAGTAACCTTTAATATATGGGAAAAGTGTTTGTCCTTTTTAATGACATAACTTGTGCCATTTCACTCTCACAAAAAGGTGAAACCCACACCTTTATTTTTTTTCGTCCACTCTCTCCCCCATGATCTATCTCTTTCTCTCACTCAAAATGACACAATTTTACATCCTTTAAAATGACACACATTTTTCCCTTAATTTATACATCATCTTTTACTAGTTTATGTTTTTATCAATCTAGAATTGTTATTCACCTTATATGTTTTTCCTACATTAATAAGTCAACTCTTCCATATAAAAGTTATATCAAAAAAAATTTCGGGGGCGCTGCCCCGAACCTCCGCCACTAAATGTGCGGACATCAATTCTTTTTTCTGGGTCTGCCACTGCCGTCTTGTATGACGCTACATACTCAGGCTAACCGTCTAAGTGGAACAACACATACATATTATAAGCAATTGCACATAAAGCTCAACAGTATTTTCAATTATCAAAGCATGTAAACACATCATGCATATAAACCATTCCTCCATGGGGTATGGTGGAACCACACAATGGCTAAACCGAGGACACAAAAGCTTACCTTGCAAGCTAACAATCCAAGCCAAGAGTCCAACCAATCTCAAAGCCCAAACACAGCAGAATCACAATCTGCTTTGGACCAACATCATATCAATAATCATACTCAACAATCATAAGACATAAAGACAACGCCTTTCCTTTACGTTTCATGACTTTAGGCTTCTCACAAAGCCACAAGCCCTTAATTACTTGATTCTGACTTAGTTTAATCATTACAGAAGTTCAACTTAATCAATCTAGGGTCCACAAACCCCAAACAGAGTTCTGTATTAAAAGTATCGTTACTGTTCACGCAAACCCAGAATATCTGGATATATGTCGGGGACATATCTGGATATCCCATATCCGGATATGCATATCCGGATATCATATTCGGATATCAGAGACCCCATATTCGGATATCAATATCCGGATATTTCGCGACAGAATGCAAATTCTGCATTTTGCGAGATATCACTCCAAAGGTTGGATTTTTAACCCATTCCAACGTCCAAGCATGCATTTTTACAGACTTACAAATTCATGTTTATGTTGGTTACTTCATTTTAACATATTACATGCCAAGACTCAAGATTGAACCCATTAAAACTCATAATCAAGGTAGGTGAACTTACCCAAGGCTCAAAACAGAGAAATAAGTTCTCTTGGAGCTCACCAAACAACTCCAAAGATTCAGACTATGAAGGTGCACGAAAATGGCACACCAAGAAAGGTTCTTTCTTCACAAAGGTCACTCCTTGGACCTCAAAATGCCATGACAATGGCTCCCTCAACCCACACCAAGAAGTCAGCACCCCAAGCCCAAGAAAACAACACCTCAAACTCAGAAAAGGGAGCACCTTACACTCTCTCAAGCCAATGCACACTCACACAAAGAGTTTTAGAGAAAGAACCAAAAGAAATTAGGCCTCTTGGCTCCAAAGGTGAAGGGAGGATGAAGGTGGCAAGGTGGCTGCTCTGACTTCAGCAAAACTCACGTAGAGAATCTGAGCATGCCTAGGGTTATGTGCCTAAAGATGTATATATAGTGTTTTAAGTATTAAAACACACAGTATTAGCACTAATAGCTACGTTTAGCATTTTAATCCCAAACTTAGGATTCTAAACCTACTCATTTTTCTAAGATTTGTCATATTTTTATTTTATTTTTCACAGCACCTTTCCGGTACGCGCTTTTGCATAGCCAGTATCAGTTCTGGCACCAGTTCTCATTATTTTAACTTGAGACTTGAAATCACAGTCCTACATATTATTCTAGGAATATTCATGCACTTATTATAATATTTCGGGATACTTCATCGTTACGCATTTATAGCGAGTAGCAGAACCAGTATCTGCACTTTTCGCCAGTAACTTACCAATATTATTTAAGCCTTATAATAATTATTAAGGTCAATTATGGAATTATTTTCTAATTTCTCATATTAATTAATTAACTTCCTTAATTAACGGTGCGAGTTCTTACACTTACTAACACACCGTGATTTCTGCACCAAAACAACGTCATTTCGGTGAACATTAGACAAAGTTTTCTAAAATAATATTAGAAAAAATGAACCCATATATCTAGTAAAATAATTCAATAACAATTAAAATTACTTTATCACTCTCTTTATTAAAATTAAAACATTCTAAAACTATTGTATGTATTTAGAAACGATAGTATTTTATTAAAAAGTATTTTTTTATATTTCACCTAAGAAATTTAAATAAGGTCAGGATCATTTTATACTGGTGTAAGTTATACTCTCAATCTTGATCATTGATCTTATTTACATTTAAAGGCTCTGTTTTGTTAAATATGTGAGTCGTTAGATGCAAGTAAATCAATAATCAAGATTTGATGTGAGAATAGCCTACCCTATTTAAATATAGAGTAAATTATCATTATGATGGCTAAAATTTAAAAATTACAATTTAAATAATAAATTATAAAAATAATGTAATTTTTAAATATTTACACAACTAATGCACTTAGTTGCATCCAAATTGATGCTCAATTAATTGCACATAAATGTGGATACAACACAACATAGTTTGCAACGTGGCACTAAAAGCACCCTTAGTGTCACGTGACAACTGATTGCAACCGATTTCAACAATTTCGTAAAATATTTGAAAATTACTTTAATTTTTAATTTATTATTTAAATTGTAATTTTTAAATTTTTCTACCCTATTATCATTCGTGAAAGATTATGTTAAAATTACTTTGGTTCCTGGAGTATAAGTGATATTAATTTAGTCTTGAAACGATGGAGAATGATATTAATTTAATCCTTTCTAGATATTGATATTAATCTCTCAAATCCCTTAATCATAAGAAATAGAAATTATTTGAATCCCTCAATCTCGTAATTTGTGCATCAAACAATGATTTTGATGTCACTTCTATGATTGATGGACTAAAATGATACCACATATCTTTCCGCAACTAAAATAACGTCAACCTTACTTTTTACGATTAAAATAGAGGAAAAGTTTGCATTATTTTAAAGGATATAACATTACGTAATTTAAAAAAAAGAAAGAGATAGATAATAGAGGAGAAAAAATTGATAAAAAAAATAAAGGTGTGAGTCTTACCTTTTCGTGAGAGTGAAAGAATATAAATTGTGTCATTTAAAATAATAAACACTTTTTTCATAGATGTTGATTCTTAAATCTATCTATTATTAAAGTGATTTAAATATAAATAAAAACTTAGTCATTACATTATAAAATAAGCAATACTTTTAAATTGTTTGTATAAAAATATGTGGTTATTTCTAATTTGTTACAGATAAATTTCAATTGCTCCTCTAAAAAGATTAATTATATTTTATTATTATTTTAAAGTTATCACTTAAATAAAAAATTGGTCTAATGATATATAAATTCTGCTTGACTTTTGTTTCATAATTAATTAATAAAAAATATTTTCTTATTTTAATTTTCATTCATAAAAGTATTTGAATTTTAAAAGTTTAAAATTTAAATTTAAAATAGAATAACTAAAATGCTGGAGGAAACGAAAAGTTTGAAAGATAAGGGAAAAAAGACAGAGTCCAAACTCAAAGAATTTAGAATTACATAAGTTGCTGCTATGATAATTAAATTGTGTAATTAGTTATATTATATATTATGGATAAATAAATAAACGGATGCCTAAATGAGGAACCACGAAAAGAATTACATAAATTACAAATAACATTGATATTTTCCAATTAAATAAAAAATAAAAGAAAGGGTAAACGAAAGGCGGAAGCATCTTTGTGCCGAATATAGATTTTTTACTTTTTTGACATTTGCATCGAAAATAGATCATAAGGTATAAAGTATCTAAAAACCACGCGGCAAATAATGTATGTCATTATCTTAAGAGGTAACAGCTAGAATAGCATCCTACTAACTTAAAAGTATTCAAAAAAGATCATCAATTTTTAGTCACAAAACTACTAAAAATATGCGATTAAGAGGACACCAATTGGACAACAGAGCATGGTTATCTTAAGCTTGCTTTCATGACGAAACAAAACTAAGATGACACGACAAAACAAAACACAAACACGTAGCAGCATATTACTGTTCACCATAGCTTGAACTGCACAAGCAATACCTGGGGGTGGTTGAAGCGGAGAATAGTTTGATTATGTAACATTTAAAATTGAAAATCGTGTTGCGGTACGAAAGGCAACCACGTTTTCATAAACAATTTTATATTTGAATTTGATTACACCACACTGAATATATCTGGCGAGCCGGTTTCGAATTTTCTGCAACGCACGTTCTTTTATTTTTTTATGTACGCAAATGCCCTTCCATTGCGAATTAAATTTTAACTAAATTTTGGTCTTTGTAATTTTTTTGTTTGGTATATTACCGTATTTTTTTAAAATAATGATTAAATAATAAAAGTATGTAATTTTTTTATGAGGTCATAATTTTTAATCATTTAGTAACATTTGTCATAAAATAATCATAAAAAATAATATATGTTAGGTCCTCAAGACATAGATGTCTAGTCCAATGAGCTCTAAGATATTTATGAGTTAGATATCCTTGAGTATGACAGATTACTATGCACAAGCAATAAGAAGAACGACTTTTGCCAAATGGGTGGCGTGTGTGCTCAGTGACAGCATAACAGTAACACAGAGAATAGTCATACCTATAAGTAGAGGTGAAAGTGGGCTAGGCTAGGCCGAGCTTTGCTTCGAAAAGCCCAAGCATATGCCAAAAAAATTCAATTTGGCTTGGTCCGAGCCTAGAACGAGTCTAACTATTAACCCGGTTTGACCTGTTTATAAAAAATCAAATAGCCTCGCTTGACCTGTTAGCCTGTTAATTTTTAACTTCCAAGCAGAACCATGAATCAACTTCACAAAATACTCAAACTTTGTTGCTAAAACAAAAATCATAATTTCAACGTCCAAACAGAACCACGAATCACAACAAAACTCATCACAATCTGCATTTAAGTCACTTTCAAAAGTAAAATGCTCAGACTAAATAATATATATTTGATCACATCCAACAAATAAATCTATACTATGTAAATTAAAATAACTACATAAATCCAACAAAGACATCATGATGCTTGTAGTAGCCAAAAACTTCTCTTCATCTTCTCTCCCATACAAATATAATTCCAAGATTACATAAGTTGGCAAACAATTTGTAAATATAAAAAACAAAAATCAAGAATAAAGAATAGAAACAAAAAAATAAGATTAAGAAACAAAAAATCTTTTAATAGATTCATATAGGCAATCTCACGTACTGAGATAATGGTTCCTCTTATATAAAAAATAAAGCCAAATTTCTATTTAAAATTTAATCGAATATAATTAAATCATAAAATAATTTCAATTGATTAAATTTATACCTTTTGTTTGTTCTTAAGCCATACCTATTACGTTGCCAATCTCTATCGTATATTAACACTTGGATGGTATCTTCAGCCAAGCTAGAACTATATGCATCAATAATGTTAATTTTTATGGTACTGTAGAGATTGGTACAGATATTATGCAACTCTCAAAGATAGTATTGGTGATGAAACGAACCTAGGTCCTTTCACTACCTACTTAGCTCACATGCACCAATTGAACTATCATCATTTGGTTCTACTATGAATAATATTATTTTATTTTATTTAAAATAAATAATATGATATAGGCTGACCTGTAGACTTATAGGTTAGACATGTAAAAAAAGCCTATCACGTACTTTCTAAATAGGCTTCTTTAAAAGTCTGGGCTTGTTCTATTTGACTATATGTAATAGGCCCAGCCCAACTTGATATAGGCTAGGCCGTAGGTTCCTGTAGGCTGGCCCGACCCACTTTCACCACGACCTGTAAGCTTTACCTCTTATTTATAAAGTTTACTTGTGGGTATTAGGATTCTGGACCTTCTGTGCATCTTCTAACAGCTTAAGTCCATGTTTAATACTGTCATATTAGGATTGATATCTTTGATGAATATCCTCCTTTGATTATATCAGATTTTATTTGGATTGTCCCTTATTGGGCCATATAATAAACGAGCCTTACATATGAGTCCATAATAGTTTCCCCTCAGCCAGAGAGTCTGAGTGTTCGGACTGTCGGGGTGCATATAGCTTTAAAAATTATCTGAATTTCTACAGGTTTATATGCCTATCCCTGTTTCATAAAAAGTTATCCGGATTTTTCAATCAAGAAGTATCCGAATTTGCATCTATACTTATCCGGATTTTCATTTGGGAGTGTCCAGATTTGTTATATCAATTCTAAGGGATAATGTATTTGTCCCCTATCTTGGCAAATATAATCTCCAAACTGCCAAGATATAATTTCTATTAATTCGATCCAAGTTGTGGTCAACCTTGGATTACCTTCAATTTCTGATGACGAGTTGCCCTCAGGTTGAAACTCTTTATTGAAATCCCGGTTCCACTGCTCCTTATAAGACTTATCATTATTTTGTTATGCAAAAAAGTGTCTTTTTTGAAACTTGGTTCTTAGTCTTTACATAATTTCTTATGCTTTGATTCCATATGAACCGTGTTGTTCCTTAGGTTCTGTATTTTACAAAATCATGGATCTGTGAAACAAATACATAATACAAAACGTGGGAGTACCAGTCAAGGAAGCCTGGCACAACACATACAAGCATTCACGAAATAAACAATTTGAAATTAAAAAAGAAATTCTGAAAATGGAAGAGCATTTACCTTGAAATGCAAAAAAAAAATTGATTCAACAAGAAGGCGATAAGATCCTTAAAATAAATTAGGGAGAAATAATCATCATCAGTATATTGAGAGAGGATAGTATATGCGTTTAATAAACCATTATCCACATGGCGTTGTATACAATATCGCATAGCTTCGTCACAGTGATCCTCTCAGGACTACCCAAGTCATCACAGTCGTAACTCATCTTATGAAAATCTTCAGGGTCGTTGCACCAATATAAGAGAAACTTGGGGGGGGGGGGGTGTCATCCTTATAGTCCATAAAGAAGCAATGACAATCCCTCGCGGCATACACCTTGATTTTTTTTAAAAGAAACCCTGCTCTTATGAGCACCATAGACTCTAAAGAGTGTAAGGAAGGATAAAATGGAAGGAAAAAGATTATATGTTTTGCATAACATCTCATAGACACATATAAACTCCCATGCATTTGGATGCAGTTGAGAGGGGGCAACATGAATTTGGTATAAAAGATTGAAGGAAGGAATACGAGTGTTAGGGCCAGCTCACTTAGATATGTTGCTTTGTTGGAACAAACTATGGGCAACCCGCGAGATCCCCGATGGCTCCCGTGGGATGAAGCCCTAGCTCGCCTAGAGCCCCGCGATGACGATCCACCTCCATAACCTATCAAGGAAGGAGGAAGAGTCCCTTCAATCTTAACTTTTTCCCATGGGGAAATACCCTCGCCTGTCAACCACCATTATCCAGTACTAATCAACCTGGAAGACCTAGGCCTAGGAAATGGTCTAGGTTTTGGGCTAGTAGAGTCTGACCTTTCATCCATTCAAAAAAATACAGAAAAAGGGTGTTCATCAGACATTTTCTCAAACGGTTGGAAAATTCTTCACAAACACAAAACCCCAATATACAAAATACCTAGGAAGAACGAACTCCTTTTTAACAGTGAGAGTGCAGGAGAAATGCATAACTTTAACACTTATATTTACCAACATTCAAAGGATTTCCAGAAATGCAAATAAATGAAGAAAACTATTTACGCATTTATATTTACTTTCATAACTTTAACACTTATATTACTACTCTAATTACGTTACATTAATGAATTAACACATTTACTATTATTCCCCGCATTGTCACGTACAAACCTAGTTCCAAATGTTATAATCTGCACAGTCCCATACCTGTACAAATTTCTTGAATGGTCTACCTATATCTAGTATATTCATATATGTACTTGACAGATATATTCCATTCAAATATGATCATGGAGACCATTCTAAACAGAAAACTACGGACAACATAACGACTGTAATTCGGATAAATCTTGATTCCTATAATACAGAAAATCTACACACAACATAAATAAACATTATCATACTTAGAATTCATTTATGAATTCACACAAAATCTGACTCAGTACCCGTCCTGAACACAATTAAACCTGCAAACCTTAAAATTACAGCAGATAAACACACATATCTGAACTACTTCGTATATTGAACTATAGTTTAAAGCCAATACACAAATACATACTGAAATTTATAACTTCATTACAAATAGCAAAAATAAAGGCTAAACAGGCCTCTCAAAACGATAATTACTATCAACATGCATGGTTACTACACATGCCTCAAAAAGTATACATAATATACATACATGTTTCAAAAGTACAATATCCAGCTCCAACACTAGCCACTCTGCACAGGCCTCTTGTCATGAGATGTCTGATCAACATCTGCCAAAATACCTGAAATATATCCTCACAACACGGGGTGAGAAATAAATCTCATAAACTCAGAGTTTATGGAGAAGTCTTCACCCATGAGTTCACTTTCTACATGAAAGGTCAGATACATAGTATAGCACACATCATACAAGCACAAAATAATATCAGACTACTCGTCTGTACAGATAACTCCAATAATTAAATCCCAAGAGCAACCAGAGTCAACCAGTCCAGGTGCACTCATGGCCTATTTGAATATGTTCATTGTACAAGAACCCACATACCACAACTCTCATCATGTTATCATCTATATGAATGCAACTAGACTATACATCCGACTATCACAAACCACAAACATACAAATATACCTCCAAGATCATAAAATCCTGGTAGAATAAACAAAGAGGAAGAATCCTCCTAAACCAAGAGCCTACTTCTCGTAGCTCCTAGCAAGTTTACTTGTATCACAAGTAACTAAGTCAAATCCTCTGAATACTGATCAGGATCACTGTATCTCCTGATTCACACCTATACCCAGTATACATTAGATTTTACATACACACAATAATTTGTAACACAAGATTCATATCTTGTCCAATCCACATTACACTCTTCATTAATTCACTTTCAACAATTCATGCCCATGCCACAAGTCAACCTACCCTTAAACTTGACATGGTTAAACCTACATTCAAACATTATCAATTAGAGACTTAATTATTCAAACCTACTTAAACACTCTTCATTTAGGTTTCTAGGATTTAGTTATTAATTAACTACAATTACAAACATATTAACCTAACATGGACGAACCCTAGCTTGTTTATTTCAAAACATTTTCATGCATTCACAGCAACAATCAACATTTCATTTAACAATCCATCATGCATCAAAACATGTACTTAACTCTTTATGCAAAACCATTACCTTATTGATTCTTTAAATATTAATTCACTTTCACAAGTTCAAACACTTACATCAATCATTCAATTACACTTTATTATACACCAAATACACATAATACCCTTCAAAATGAATTAAACAACATGGATACCATTTAATACACAAATGGCCGAAACACACAAAGGCTAATTTCATGACTTTTATGTATTCAAACTTTAATCCAAAGACATCAAACACTTAGTTAATCATTAAATTCATGCTTCACACACTCAATGAATCAATCAACATACAAACCCTAATTTAACTTCACATAGCCAAATTGAATGCATAGTTAAAGGCTTAGGAATTCATTGTATTTTCTTCACATAATTCATTAACAAATCATCACAAAATCCTAATTCCATCATCATTCATATATAAACACATCATTATCATAAACTTAGCATGCATAGACAAAATTACAACTTGAAACATCAACACTTTGCATGCATTTTTCTTGACATATAAATCATTAATTAAACATACAATCATCAATTAATCATCACACCACATCAACCAACATGTACACATCATCCCAAACCATACCAAACCCTAATTTACTATTCATGGCCGATTTTCAAAGTTAGGGTTAGGTTACTTTCTTGCAATTTTTAAAGAATTCAAGATGTTATCTTCAATTTACATGATTAATCAACCAATTTTAAAACAAAATCACTGCAAAATTCATCATCAACATACATATAAATTCATGTTGAACACAAGAACACAAATGTTCACAAATCATCATCAAATCAACAAAATTAATATCAATTACCTTGTATAGCTTTTTTTAGGTAACCTTAAGCTTTTCCAATACAAAAATTAAGCAAAAACTCATCCAAAACACCATGGGGTAGCAGTCATATTCAACCTTTAGGAGAGGATATCTCACTCAAAACAAGGCTATAAGGTGTATGGTTTTAGGGGTTTTGCTCACAAGGAATCTTTTTCATATTGAAACTTTCTTGAAATAATGGCTAGAAATCAAGTTCTTTCAAACTCTCTCACACCATAGAAGCTACGATAAGAAGAAGGAGAAGATATTTTGTGTGTCTTGAAGAAATAAAGAAAAGATGAAAAGTGGTTTGAAATTCAAAGGCTTAATGGTTAAGTTTTCAATACTTTTTCACTTTTAAACTTAGATATTTTTATCCAACTTTAACCAAACTTCCAAGACAAGACATGCACTTTAAAATCAGCCAAACATGCGTGGGATACACCAAAGATGAAGGGCAAACTGACTTGGTTGGAGAAAATATCACAAAGCCCACCATTTTTGACTTTTTCAATGAATAAAGTAATTTAATTTTCATTGGTTTTCACTTTACACATCACACATTTAAACTTTTGACCAACCAATCACATAATAACATAATTACATATCACAAATAGCAAACAAAGCAAAACATTCATCTTTGACCAAAGATTAAGCCTAGGTGTAAAGTTAAAGTTTACTTTTTAACCTAGTTGATTTTTTAATTAATCAATCTTTGACCTAGTTATTTAAATTATTCTACACATTATTTAATTAAATTAGATGCATATATAATCCTTAGAATTTATCAGACAATTTAACTAGACTGTCACAATTCAGTTCAAACATAGTTTGCAGAATTACCAAAATACCCCTATTAACACAATTTTTGTATTTATGTCTCTAAAAATAACTTATGTTCTTTTTAGGTTCTAATTGACTTGTTAAGCATGAATTGTATCCTTATATCCATTGTCATGATAGTTTCATGATTTAACTGTCAGAATTCTCTTAACAGTCGTAAAATTCACAAACTATCTTACTTAACTCTCAATTTCACATAGAATGAGATTTATGGTTGTTATAGAGTACATCTCGCTCCTCATGTCTACAACATAAGTAGCAAGCTGGGGGACTTCTAATATGAACCTATTACATGCGATATAAAGGCGCAAGATCCCAGAAATCCCTTGTGACTTAGCCACCAAGGCTAATTCCTCCCGCGTAGAAAGCGTGGGATCTCGCTAACTTAGCGAGCAAGCCAAACATGACTTAACCTTAAAGGAAACATCATTGCTAAGATTAGCAGCTTAGGCAAGTTGGCCACCACCGGGAACCATTGAACTAATGGCAGCTCCTACTTGCCATCATATCTACTGAATCTACTACTAAACATAGGCATGCCCACCAAGGATAGCCTGAGAGAGGCCACCCTCTTCACCAATAAATATGAACATTGTCTTGTGAAAAACAGTGAGAAACAAATGCGCTCAAGCATTATAAATTCAGATGATTTTAGCCCGAATATGATATATCTTTTTGAATACTTGAACCTCCTTGAATACTAAACTGACTTGAGCATCAGAGTGACTTTGCAGGTACCCCCAGTTGTTCTCAAATATATATGCAAAGTGTTGGTCAACTATCTCGCCAAAGCTATTCAACATCTCGACAAGCTCTCTTGTCATCTCTCATTATCTTCATCAACATCCTCCACTTTAACTGTGTGTGATTATGCCCAGCTCACCTGGAGTTGGACTGATCACCAACCTTACTCAATTTCAACCCAAACTTACTTTATAATAGTCTTAACCTTATTATGAATACCATTTATAATATGTAAGTTATGAGAAAATGAATTGCATTGCTTTCATTACACTACATAATAAGCTATGCATAATTATACGAAATTTCATAAATAACAATAATATTCCAACTAATTCTCAACTATTAAAATTGACTTCTTGACTTGGCGAACTTTCAAGTACAACTAACTCCAGCTATAAGAGTAAACAGTCAAACCCTTGTTATCACAATAAGCATAGTCTTTATTAGCTTCTTTATTAAGTAGTAGTTTTTATAATTAATTTTTTTTAATAATTGACTAGTACAAGTTAAGATGAGAGTAAAAAGAAACTTTATAGTATCAATAAATGAAGATTAAATCCTTTAAAAAAGTGCAAATTATTGTTAAAAAAATAAATTCACAAATTGTGTTACATTTCGTGGCTGTCAACTCCTGAAAATTAATGGGTAGGCAAATGTTATTCGTAAATTGTATAGGGGAATTTGTGGGACCTCCTTTTGTTTTCGGTTTTGTTTTCCCAAAAAATAATGATATTTTTATTACATATCTAACCATTAAACTTCATTAAAAAAAAGGCTAGCTGAGTAGAAATGAAAGTCAATATCCTATAATTTTAAGTGAACGAACAACTTTCCTAATATTTTCAGGCACCTCACTTCAGAACAGTTTGCTATAAATCATTCGTACTTTTCTATTCGTTTTTCGAGATATTTTTCATAGTTTTTAGGTGGTACACCTTATCATAAATAAGGTTTTGAACACAAAAAGTAAATCAGTTCAATACGCTGTCATCCATCCACAATTTGTTGTAATTTTAATAAACTTGCCGCATTTTTAATTTAAGAAATAAAACAATTGGATCTATGGTAATAAATTAATGGAGTTTGTATTTGTTATTTAACATGACACAACAAATTTTCTTACACGCACAATATTTTGTGGGGCTTACATTTTTTGAAAAAAAAGAAAAAAAATTACGGCACGCAAAACGAATCTCTATAACATTACACAATCACTTTTCCTACAACATAACTCTTATAAAATCCTAAATTAATTTAATCAAAAAGTTTAAGTTATTGGGTGATGAGTTTTTTTAATAATGTATATTATTTTCTAACATATTTCCTTGTACAAGAGTCCTACGGACTTAAAGTGTGAACTTTGTAATAATCTATTTTTTGTTTATATTATACTTATTTAATTCTATTATAAAGTAGAGAAAGGTAAAGATCGAATTCCTAACTTTATGATCACTAAAGCTATGATATTATATAAATAATGAATTAAACTAAAAACCTTAAATTATTAGGTAATAATAACTTATATTAGTCTCTTATATCTATAGGGCAATATTGCAGGAAAATTAATGGTAAGAGAAAAATGTCTACCAAGATTTGTAAAACACACATGGAACATCGGAAAGGCAAACTAAAGGGTTAACTTCACCAACTAATATTTGCTATGCCGAGATAGGGACTTTTCATTGATGCAAAGTTTTGTTCAGGTGAAAAAGGATGTCACGAATTAAATTTATTGGAGATTACCATCAATAGTTTTGTTGGGAGCGGAAAATTATCATTTACATATCAAATGAGTTTAAATAATATACTCACAATAAGGGGTTCAATATTATATTTAATTTAAAATTTTAATTGATCGAGTTTATGAGTCCTTTTATTTATATGTGTTATACTTATCTCATTCTTTTTTAATATGAGACTTTTATCACTCATACTTAAATTCCCGTCACATATGTTCTTAAGCCTTATCCATGAGGTATCTAATTGGGGTCATTTACTTTAAATTCAATGTGTTTCTTATTTAACATTAAACACTTTGTATTCTTGAACTGAAATAAAGGAATCATAGATAATTTTGTTGTTATATAGTTTGTTGAATTAAAACAATCTAGTACATATTTGACAACATTAACTTTCAACCTGTATAAGAATAAAAAAATTTACACTATATTCTGATTATTGACTTCACTTGCATCTAACATAATAAACTAGAAATGTTAGATGTAAATGAGATTAACGACTAAAATTAGATACAACATTTACATCAGTGTAATTTGATTTTATATATATAACTTTTGTTATAATCACCAAATAGTTTTTAGATTTCTTTTAAATATTTAATTTAAAAATAACTTTTAACTTAAAAGAAAATTCCAAATAGGCTCTAAGTCATCCATTTCTATAACCTTTTTATTTTGAAAACAATTTTGCAAACTTTAGTTTTCTTGAATATATTTTTCCTAATTTTATAGTCTGAATTCTAATTCAAGTGGCATTAAAAAGTTTTTAGGTGGCGTTTGGTTGAGGAATTTTTTTTCAAATACTAGGGAAATAGAATTGATAGGGAAATGGTAAGAAAGTGAGATAGATAGGGAAATGTAAAAAAAAGTAGTTTGGTTGGATAAAATTTTACCAGGAAAATATACAAAGAAATTCAACAAACAGTGACTTATCCGTGGTTTTTCAAAAGTCCACCTACCAAAATGGTTTTCTAACAGTGCCGAAAGCCATCTTTTTCATTTCCAATTCAGAAACCTATGCATTTTAATTGTCAGTTTTTTGGTCCGAAGGAACTTCACCAAATATGTGCTTCTTGGAAACCTTTTGTTAAATTCCCAGGAAAATTTCATAAAAATGCCCAACTAAACGCCACCTTAGACTTTATTTTACCATCATTTTCCTCGGAACAACTTTTTTCAGTTACCAAGAAAGCGTAAAACATAGTAATAAAAGGAGTGAGAATGAGACGATCAATAAAAGGGCGTTTGGTTAAGATAGAAAACGTAAAAAATCCTAAAAACTACTTAATTAACTTCGAATTCCAATTTAATGCCCTAGCACTCTTCACTCAATTGTATTCATACAACAAACACGGGGAATAATTTTATTTTAGTCCTTTTGGATGAAAATATGGAATAATTTTATTTTAAAGTGAAGAACACGAGGGATATTAATATATTATTATTCATTTTGTATAATTAGATGAGGACAAAGTTGTCATTTGAATCAGAAATGAAAAAAAGAATAAAATGCAAGGGTATCTTAGTCCCATACTTAAAACACAGACAGGTGTTATATAGAGGGCCTACAAATTTTGTGTGTTTCCTCCTAAAATGTGAAGATGTGAAATGCCAAAGATAATACCCCAAAATAAAGTACCAATTTTCTTCCCACCCAATCTCTTCCTCTGCGTTTCTCTGCAAAACCAGAAGCTCTGGGGAAACCGCAAGAAAAAACACAAACAAAATCAAAAAACCTTAACCCATTCTTAACTAAAACAACCCCATTATGCCATGCCTCACACCACACCCCTCTCTCCTCGTTCTTCTCTTCTCTCTCCCCCTTTTCTTTCTCTTCTCCCCTGCAAAAACCTCTCATTTACATTCCTTACGTATTCCAGGTCTTCTTCTTCTGTTGTCCACTTTCCTTCTCTCATTCTCAAAGTTTTAATCTTTTTTCAAATGGGTATCCGTTTTTATGTTTTTTCTTTTCTGGGTTTCTTTCTCAGATGGCGTTGAGGTTGTTGGTGAGAGTGAGTATGGCAAGGTGCTACCATGGAAAACAAGGAGATCCATGGCGGAAAATGACACAGCCAACACGTCTCTGATATTGGCTCAGAATCGGACAACCAGAAAGGACCCTCTTGACAATTTTAAGCGTTACACCGGTGGTTGGAACATCAGCAATAAGCATTACATTGCCGTTAGTTCCCATCTAACTTTATCTAATCACTGATAACTTGTTCAAAAATTTTCTCCTTTTTTTATTATTATTATTTTTAAACTTTTCTCATATGAAACATGAAGTCATAGGATATTAGACCAATTTTTTTTTTTTTTTTGGGATACAGATTTTAGACCAACTTTTATTAGCAGTTTGGTTCTAATTTTTTATTTTATTTTTTCACTGACTCAGAAATTCTGTGTTGTTGATGATGTTGTGTTGTTGTTTAGATTCTTTGGAAACAGTAATGTTTTGCTGACTTCATCTACTTGTTGGCTCTTGGTGCAGTCAGTTGTTTTTACTGCAGCTCCCTTCTTTGTTGTTGCTGCAGCCTGGTTCGTGATTTTTGGGATTTGTTTATCCTTCATCTGCTTGTGTTACTGCTGTTGTCCTAGAGAGCCTTATGGCTATTCACGTTTGGCCTATGCTTTGTCCTTGATCTTCCTCATTCTCTTCACCCTTGCAGCAATGTATCTTTCTGACTTTTTCTCTTAAAAATAAATCATCCGTTGTGTTATGCTTGTTTTTCATTGGCTTTTTTAGATTGCTAAACATGTATACTTTTTGATTATGTTAGAGTTGGATGCATTGTCCTTTACACTGCTCAGGGGAAGTTTCATGGAAGCACCACAAACACACTGGAATATGTAGTGAGTCAGGCTGACTTCACTGCTGAAAACCTCAGGAACGTGTCAGATTATCTTGATGCAGCTAAGAAAATTGGAGTTGATGCAGTTTTCTTGCCTGCTGATGTTCAGAAGCAAATAGATGATGTTCAAACGAAAATTAATTCGTCTGCTGTGGAGCTTTCCAGCAAGACTGCTGATAATTCAGAGAAAATAAAAGAAGGCATAGATGGAATGTAAGTACAAGTTGAATTCTTGATTCGATTTTTTTTTTTTAAATGTCTCTTTGCTAACAATTGTTTATTGTGCACTGTAGGAGATTGGCTCTTGTTGTTATCGCTGCTGTTATGCTCTTTCTTGCATTTCTCGGATTCTGTATGTTTCATATATCTTTTAATACCTGTTTGGATTTTCTTTTTATATGCTGAAGTTTTCCTATGATGTTATTGTCTCATTTTTGCTTGTGTTTTGTGGTCAAAACTTGTTGCAGTGTTTTCGTTATTTGGGCTGCAAGGTCTTGTATACTTGTGAGTTAAATCAATTGAGCCATTTACTGTTTCTTTATTCCTTCTGCTGTTTAATTCTTGATGGGTTTGTCCCATTAAAATGTCCATTCAGTAACTGATGTGTTTCCAATGGCTGCAGCTTGGTAATTGTCGGATGGTTTCTTGTTGCGGGCACATTTATACTCTGTGGTGTATTTCTTTTTCTTCATAAGTAAGTGCATGTTTTCTTGTAGAATTTTTTTTTGATTTTCACCTTAGTGCCGTTGTGGATGTATTGTTGTCTTGTGTATTATGAGTTTCTTTATTTTTCACCTTGGGACAAATCTGGGGTCTCTCATTTTATGGTACCTTTATGAAGAATGATTAAACAAAATGTGCAACCATGAGGTGTAACTTATTTTTAAGCCTAAACTTGAAAAAGGGTATTCTAATATATTATAGAATTGTAAATCATATGTACAAAAGGGTTCTCTATTTATAGAGAATACAAGACCTAGAATACTTGACCTAATGGGCTAAGCCCAATGCAACAGATAACAAATAAATAAATAATAATAATATTTACAACACCCCCCCTCAAGCTGAGGAATAGATATTTATCATTCCCAGCTTGCTAGTAAGTTCTTGAAATCTGTCTGGAGGAAGTCCCTTTGTCAATAGATTAGCTAATAGACGCCCAGTGGGAATGTATGGAGTGGTAATCAACCCGCTATCAAGTTTCTCTTTGATGAAATGGCGGTCAACCTCAATATGTTTAGTCCGATCATGTTGAACTGGATTATGAGCTATACAAATAGCGGACTTATTATCACATAGCAGCTTCATAGGTCCCTCACATTTTATTTTGAGATCATCAAGTACAATTTTCAGCCGCAGTAACTCACAAATGCCTTGAGCCATAGCTCAAAATTCAGCTTCTGCACTTGATCTGGCAACCACATCTTGTTTCTTACTTCTCCATGTCACCAAGTTACCGCAAAGAAACATGCAATAACCAGTGGTAGAACGACGGTTGGTCACGGATCCTGCATAATCAGCATCTGTGTAGACTTCTAAAGATAGATTGCCATCACGTCGGAATAACAATCCTTTACCAGGAGTACCTTTAAGATACTGAAGAATTCTCTCTACTGCCTGCATGTGTTTTTCCTTTGGATCGTGCATAAACTGACTGACAACACTAACAGCATAAGCTAGGTCTGGTCTAGTATGAGCAAGATATATCAATTTCCCAACTAGCCGATGATATTGTCCTTTATCAACTGGAGGACTCTCTTCTGCATAGCCCATCTTGTGATTCTGCTCAATAGGAGTATTAGAGGGTTTACACCCGAGCTTTCCTGCTTCTTTGAGAAGATCAAGAACATATTTCCTCTGGCTGATAAAAATTCCTTTGCTTGAATGAGCTACTTCTATCCCTAGGAAATATCTCAGTTTCCCAAGGTCTTTGACTTCAAACTCAGAGGCAAGCCGTGTTTGCAGGATCTGTCTCTCCACAAAATCATCACCTGTGATAATAATATCATCAACATACACAAGGAGCACAGTAAGCTTCCCATTTTGGGAGTGCTTGAAGAAAAGAGTGTGATCTCCTTGACTCTGTCTGTATCCTAAGGTTATCATACCCTTAGTAAACCTTTCAAACCAAGCACGAGGTGACTACTTCATTCCATACAAGGCCTTTTTTAATCTACAAACTTTATTTTGCCCCTTCACAGAATCAAAATCAGGCGGGATTTCCATGTAGACTTCTTCTTCTAACTCACCATTGAGGAAAACATTTTTTCACATCAAATTGATTTATATCCCAATTGTAATGGGCAGCAAGGGATAACAAGATTCTCACCGTATTCATCTTTGCAACTGGAGCAAAGGTTTCTTCATAATCAATGCCATAGGTTTGAGTGTAACCTTTGGCGACTAATCGAGCCTTGTATCTCTCAAGAGTTCCATCAGAATTATATTTCAGGGCATAAACCCATCTGCATCCTACTGCTTTCTTTCCGTTGGGTCTATCAATAACCTCCCATGTTTTATTTTTCTCCAACGCATTCATCTCCTCTTGCATGGCTTGAGCCCAATTCCCATCTTTCAAAGCTTCATGTTCATGTACTGGTTTTGGGATAGAAGTAGAATCTAGTGCTGAAACAAAGCTTTTGTACTGCACAGAAAGATTAGTAGAGGAAACAAAATGGGAGATAGGATATTGAGTACAAGAGGGACAGGAGGAACAAGATTTCTTGGAACAAGTTCTTTTTCCTTTTCTTAGGGCAATAGGTAAGTCATCAGAAGCAGAAGCAATGGGTGAGTCATTAGAGATATCAGAAGAAATAGACAAATCATGAAAGGCAATAATATTAGAATCAGAAACAGGAGATTCAGGAGATTCAGAAGATTCAGAAGAAACAGGAGACTCAGAAGAAACAGGAGATTCAGGACTTACCAGTGGTTTAGACGATTGAGGTTGCTGGTGAGACAGTATGGGTTGTTTCCTCCTCTGATATACCAATTCAGGTGTCAAAATTTTTCGTATCTCAGGTGTATTTGAAGGTTCTGACACACTAGGAGCAGACACACTAGGAAGAGAGAAAACTGATCCAGACTCAAAGAAGGAAGGGGACGAGTCTTTTGAAGAACTGTTCTCCCCCTGACGATGAAGACCCAGGAAATAAGATTCAGATTCTTAAAAGGTGACATCCATAGAAACAAAAAATTTCCGACTTGGTGGATGATAACACTTGTACCCTTTTTTATAAGGGGTATAACCAAGGAAGACACACTTAAGAGCCCTAGGATTCAACTTACTCCGATGTTGTTTATGAACATGGATAAAGGCAACACATCGAAACACTCTTGGTGGAAGGCTCTGCAATATGGGAACAGAAGGAAAGAAGGAAGTCATGGAATGAATAGGACTGATATTGTTAAGGACCCGTGAAGGTAAACGGTTGATCAAAAAAGTTGTAGCTAACACTGCTTCTCCCCAATAAGAACTAGGAACAGATGTCTGGAAAAGTAGTGCTCTAGCAACTTCAAGGAGGTGACGATTTTTTCTTTCAGCAACCCTGTTTTGTTGAGGGGTATCAACACATGTGAGCTCATGAATCATACCTCTGTATGAAATGAATTGTGACAGGCGTTGGTTGACGTACTCAGTACTATTATCAGATCTTAGTCTTTTAATACCCTTACCAAACTGAGTCTCAACCATGTGATGAAACCGAATAAATATCTCTGGTACTTCAGACTTGTCTTTCATCAAGTATATCCATGTTACCCGAGTACAATCGTCAATAAAAGAAACAAACCACCTTGCACCTAAAACACTGTGCACTTTAGAAGGGCCCCAAACATCAGAATGGATAAGAGAAAAAGGTTCCCTGCTTTTAATAGTGCTAGAAGGAAATGACACTCGATGGTGTTTTGCAAATTCACAAACATCACAATGAAAGGTTTCAACCGACTTATTGAGAAACAGAGAAGGGAACATAGACTTCAAAAGACTAAATGGTGGATGCCCCAGATGCTTGTGATGGAGCCAATTAAGACTCTGCAGTAGAAGGATGACGTGTCATTAATAATGAAATTCTGCTAGCATGGTCTGGAAGGAGATGATACAACCCATCCTGTTCATTAGCAACTCCAATTGTCTTCTTTGTGGTAAGATCGTGAATAACACAATGAGAAGGAAAAAATGTGATAGAACAATTCAAATCAGTTGTAAGTTTTTGAGTGGAGATAAGATTAGTAGAAAGCTGAGGAACATAAAGAACATTTTTAAGAAACAAGGAAGGTTGAATTTGAATGTTACCAGAACCAATAACTGATTTATGGGATCTAGTATGACTACCAACAATAGGATGATAAGAACAAAACAACTCAGTACGACAAGCCATATGATCAGTTGCACCAGAATCCAAAATCCATGAGGTTTTAAAATCAGTGCAAGAAGCAAGAAGAGATATAGAACGTGTGCTCTTACCAGATAAGATCAAAGAACCGTCATTCTCGGCCATTTTTCAATAAAAAGTTAACAACCAGCGATAAAATCAACCAAACAGATTATCAAATGAAGTCCGATCAGTGAAACAATCACAGATCCAGACAGAGAACAAGGAGACGAGAAGAATGGCGGTGGTCCGAGGCCAAAATAAGGTGTCACGCGCCGGTGGAGGTGGCTGAGCGTGGGCTTCACGCGCTGTAGCTTGGGCGGCGCGTGGGCTGTCCTCTCCGGCTGAAATTTTTGCACGGTGGTCGTCCGGCGAGCGCGCACCTGTCTGTGGGTGGTCGCGGTTGAAAAATCACCGGAAGGTGGTCCAGACGCGATGACAGATCTGTTTGGGCTGTGTAATCGGTGTTCACGGCTGTTTGGATGTGTTTGAGCTGTGTAATCGGTGTTGGAGGGTGTAATCGAAGAAAAAATAACAGTGAACAGTAGTCCTCTTGGTCCAAAAGGTCCCCGAAATTTTTTTTTCCGGTGGCGGCTGATGGCAGCAAGAGACAAAGGGATCAGGGTTTTTTTACTCTAAAGGCAAATAGGCGCGGAAGCAGAACCCTCAGATCGAGAGCTCTGATACCAACTTGAAAAAGGGTATTCTAATATATTATGGAATTGTAAATCATATGTACAAAAGGGTTCTCTATTTATAGAGAATACAAGACCTAGAATACTTGACCTAATGGGCTAAGTCCAATACAACAAATAACAAATAAATAAATAATAATAATATTTACAACACCTAATCATATATAATCATATATGGATGAAATCGTCACTGGCCTTTCCTTTTACTTTGTTTTGTTTGTTAATCAGGAAGTGGATTCATTGCAAGATATATGAAAATTGAAAAGCTTTGCAATACTAAGAACCTCCAGTAAACTTTCAAAAAAAAAAATAAAAAAAACTAGTAAACTCTATTGGTTTAACATGAACTTTTGGTTTAGATTATTTATATCTTCTCAACTAATATATGCTTTAACAGAATGTTCAGATGGATTGCTTTATAATGTGTTTTGAAAAACATTTTATTCTTGAAGGAAACGGGAAGTTTGAAGCAGTAAGAAAGAATTGAAACTCTAGATCTTGAAGTTTATTCATATTTTGAAATCAACATAGAGCATAATGATTGGTGATATTATTAAAATGAAATTAATCATTTATGAAGACTGCATGCTTCAGTTATGATAACTGAAATTTGAGTTGAAAGGATCTTGTTGAAATTTTCAAAATGTCTGAAACAAAGTGGGAAATTAAGGAGTATATTGTTAGATTTGTTGTTTAAACTGTCTGCTGGCTTTATTATCATTATATTCTAGACCTACTCCTTTTACTTACTGAGAGTGAAAATAGTTAGAATTTGAGGATTAGGGCTTTTGTTGCTTATGAAATCATCAGTTAATAGCTTCATTTGTTCTATAGAGACTATTTTTTCTTTGCTTCTTTGGTAAAATATGTCAACATAATAATGGAACAGCATCTGAGTTTATGATAGTGTTTCTGCTCCAATGAGAAGCAAAGCATTGTTTTTTCCATCGCATGTTATTTGGTTTCCAGTGTATATATGGGATTGTTTTTTTTTTTTAGATGATGCAGCACTTTTGTCTTGTCATTTCAAGCTGTATTTTTCAGTCATTAAAATAAAACGAATTCTTACTTGAGAGCATGAAAAAACTGGGTACTTCTTTGAATGCTTTGCTAAGTTTTTTTCAGTACTTTATAGATCTAGTTTATGAAATACTCATGAAGACAATTGTTTTAATTACCTTTCTCTATATCATTTGATGAAGTTCATTGCTGCTATTGTCACTTATGTTGCATGTATGTAATGAAAGACTAACTTTATTGCATATTTTTACCAGTGCTGTTGCAGACACATGCGTTGCCATGGATGAATGGGTTCAGAACCCTACTGCACATACTGCTTTGGATGAAATTCTTCCATGTGTTGATAATGCAACTGCCCAGGAAACCTTGTTACGAAGCAGGGATGTGACACACCAACTTGTGAAATTAGTTGACAACGTCATTGCCAATCTCACAAACAGAAATTTCCCACCTTCTGTTAAACCCTTGTATTACAATCAATCAGGCCCCCTCATGCCTCTTCTGTGCAATCCGTTTAACCCTGACCTCACAAGTCGGAAGTGCGCAGCTGGGGAAGTTCCAGTGGACAATGCTGCAGAGGTAAGAGCCTATTTAAGATTTTGAAAAGTAAATCTATATCCGGGAAAGGAAAGCCTAGCCATACATTTTCAAATTTTCATGCTAAGTCCCCTTTTTTTGTAACTTGTTTGGTTTGTCTCTGATCTGGTGGCATGTGTGAATGGATTTGGATACGCATTTCTTTCCAAACTGCATGATCCTGATATAAAATGTGTGTGTAACATTCAGCTTTTGTTTCAAGCAGGTGTGGAAAAATTATACTTGTGAGGTGTCTTCATCCGGCATTTGTCAGACGCCGGGTCGGATGACCCCCACCATTTATGGCCAAATGGAAGCTGCAGTGAATATAACCTATGGCTTATATCACTATGGTCCATTCTTGGTTGATTTAGAAGACTGCACTTTTGTACGAACAACATTCACAGATATCAGCAACAAATATTGTCCTGGCCTTCGGAAAAATAGTCAATGGATTTATGTTGGATTAGTTTTGGTGTCTGCATCTGTCATGCTGTCTTTGATCTTTTGGGTCATCTATGCTAGAGAGAGGCGGCATCGGGTTTACACTAAACAGTTCTTTGACGGTTAAATATGTTTGGACTTAAACAAAAATTAGGTACAATATGATTCTCATGTACATTTGAGTTAGATTGTATTCGATGTTGGTATCTTATATGAGATGTAGAGTTATTTATCTTACAAATACTTTGAGTAGATGTGTGTAAAGTTATTCAAGGAGCAACAATTTACTTGGTTACTAAATTATTGGTATGTTTTTATATGAATTTTGTTATTTTGTCAATCTTCTGATGCCTGTTTGTAATGTTTATTATACACATTACTTGCGATTAAATATTTCTAGAGTTGTGGAATTACGCTTTGACTTAAAGGTGTTCATCCATTCTATTTGGCTTGCATGTTCTCTGAGTTTTGCACTTTTGGGGCGTTTGGTAGGAGATATTTTTTTTTTTCGAGAAAAAAAGATTTTTGAGAATATGGTGAGAAATTATTTTTTTTCGGGTAAGTTACGAAAATGTATTTGGTAGGTCTAATTTTTTTTCAGAAATATTGGGTTAATTATATTGATGTTATGAAAAAAAAACTGAAATGACGAAAAAAAAAAAATTTCGAGAATATTTTCAATTTTCTTGTACCTCGGAAAAAGTTTTTGCCTAATGTTCATAACAAACAACCCCCTAGGCCAAGCCTCTAATATGAGGATGAGTCGTGGGCCCAGATTTTACACAAACAGAACAAAGGATCCGTAGGTGGGCCGGTCCTGTGTTTCTTGATACGGACCATAAGACACCTAGACACCGCCTACTATGGCCCAAATAAAGAAAATAAGACTTCCCTTTCTACCAATTAGGGAATGCAGACATAGTTTCCAAAAGTATAATGAATGATACTTGTGCTATTCTTTTTGGGTTACATTTGATATGAAAGGTGGAAAGTGTTATTGGGGAGGACACTGTATGTTATAGTTTCTGAAGGGTATTTGACCAACTCTTAGGACCACATTGGCCGTGATTTTGGGGTATATGCTTGTTATGAGAGGTGAGATTTATTATTGATCCATCCATCAATTAAAGGACTTCGCGCGTATACGTTCATTGTTCTTGTTTGTTTGTTTGATTTGGTACATACATATGCATTCATTACTTGATTCTCTGTTGGTGAAATACCTTTTTTTTTTGGTGGGGTCGGTAAAGTTTCTGTCTTAGATAAGCTCACTTTTGTTGTGGTCGTGTCCCAGACTTGAGCGTTTAAAGCATTCACGTTCTTTATGCTTTACCCCCTTCATATCTTAGAATTTACGGATGCTAGTGCTTCGTTTACTGAAAGGTTGCCCAACAAGGCAACAATTATAAAAAGAAGGGCAAAGATGGCCTCTTAAAAGCGCTGCGTGAATCAATTGTTATTGAACCCGCTCTTCGGGCACAAGGAAAACATAAAAATCAGTAAGACAAGCAATCCACTTGTTTTTGACCCAAGAAGCGTATTTCATTCGACCACGGATACACACTAGATTATCTTGCTTTATGATTCTATCCACCATCAGTTCCACGTCTTAATATAATTCAATCCAATGTTGGCTTGCTCCGGTAAAAAATTATTTTAATCTAAAAATTGAAGTTATTAGGTGAAAGTCATATTAATATTTTTATATTATAATCCTCTAACACATTTTCTTATATAAGAGTCTATCGAATTTGAAGTGAAAGCAATGCACAAGTCGATCTACTTGTGTCGAGAAATTCAACAATATTTAATTATTGATTATAAAATAAAGGGTGAAAATCAAACTCGTGAAGACTTAGTCATATGAACTCTGATATAAGATAAAAAAATAATTTAAACTCAACAGTTTAAACTGTTAGGTGAAAGCCACGTTAATAATTTTATAGTATATTTCTCTAAATAGTGTTGTTGATATGAAAAGATAAGATTTTGAACTGTGATAAATACTCATTTGCCCTCTAGAAGATAGTTCCCCCGAGGCCAAATTGGTAAATGCATTTGAGGCCAAATATCTCCTCTAAAGTCTAAATTACTTAATCCACCCGCTAGCTTACTAGGAATTCCCACTCAAACACAAGGTCATCAATGTACTTACCAAATATAAACAAAATCCCATTCTATTAAATCGCCTTCAAGGCTTCAACTACAACCTCCCATTAGTTCAGCCAATAAAACATTCAAATAAAGAGAATCATACGCTTCAAACTCCAATCCCTTTTGGGGTATGAACTACTCCATGGCCTCAAGAAGTGCTCCTTCAAATTCAAAGTCCCATTCCCACACAAATCCACCACCCCCTCATCCACCAGCATCACGTACATGCTTGTGTTCACCCACCACACACCCTGGCTCCTTCAGGTGCAGCATGCACAAGAAGCCCCACAAAGCTCTGCCAAGATCCATGCCTACATATCCCTCCAACAACACTCATCATTGGGAGCTACCAATGGCTGCCAAAGCTAATTCTTTGAAGGCAATCCTCTTGCAAGTTATTAAACCCTCTAGCCATGATCTTCATAGGAGGAAGAATTTCCAACCAAAGCCTAGTAGGTTTTGTTTGATGAATGGTAACAGAGATGCTGTTGCTGTTTCTTGATCAAAAATCAATTTTCTTTGGTCTCTTTTCTGTTTGTAGTTATATGTGTACCTAAGGGAATCTCTTGTGCCTTTTTCTTTTTCTTGGGTAAGAAATAGTGTATGTGATCATATCTGTATATACTAGTTTTGAAAATGTGTTATAGTGGAAGTTGCAAGAAATCACAGTTTTGATTGCAAGTATCTATTGGAAGAAACTGGGATGTAGATTTTGCTAGAGGATACCTTGATTCTGATGATATTTTTCATTTTAATTTTTCGTTTCATTTGTTTTGCAATATATGATGCATAGTTTAATGTGATTTCTGAAGGACATAAAATCTTATTTTTCTATTTTCATTATTAGTGCTATTATAATATTTTTTAAAATGTTATAGATGGGTTCTACAAAACCATACCTACTCTATTTATTGGGATGAAATGGACTGCTTCTAACTTTATATCTTT
Source organism: Gastrolobium bilobum (assembly GCF_033153095.1). Taxonomy (NCBI): domain Eukaryota; kingdom Viridiplantae; phylum Streptophyta; class Magnoliopsida; order Fabales; family Fabaceae; genus Gastrolobium; species Gastrolobium bilobum. The sequence continues at coordinate 51,808 of NW_026895830.1, read as the reverse complement.
TTGTCCATGATCTTGGCTTATATCTCTTGCAAAAGAAACCAACTTAGTATTAGTTCCTTTATGCAATTAAGGAAAAATTAAATATTTGATTAAAAAATAACAATGGGGGGAAAAAGAAGAAGAAAAGAAGAAAGAAGGGGCTGGCAAGGTCTCATTTATCATAATATTGAAAGCACTTTGATTCATTCGCCATTCTGTCTCTTATTCTTAACACATTACAATATTATTACAACAACCTAAGCTTGAAATATCTAAGCACCCAAGATCTAGCCATGTGGGCTTCTTTCATTTTGTCGCTTCGACATAAAAACTTTGCAATTCTGTTGGCGAATTGTTTAATTGCTTCTCAGGTTGGCCTCACATGAAACTTTTGCACTACCACGATCCCTGCTGAATCAACAAAAGAATAACTGCAGTTAAAGGGGGAAAAAAAAAAAGACAAAGCAAAACAGAACAATGATCACAGTTGGCAGATATATGACATTTATATAAAAATGGTTCATATTGGGAATGTCGTGGTGGATCACATCATTATTAGTATTTAATTGGACAGGTCAACTAACACTATTGGTTAAAAATCTTGCTGCCTAATTTACCTCCCTTAAGACAAAATGAAGGTCATATATATTGACAGTGACATAGCTATATTATATCAATGTGGAAGCGTCTTCATTCTTATTCCTTTTCAAGCACATATAATATATAGAGAATGTATAAATAATTCACATAAGATCTAGGATAACGTTAAACTTATTATAGTATTCGTTTTATATCTTAATATGCCAACTTGCACCAAAACCACTAATAATTTATACTAAGTATTATGTTTTTTGTTTAGCATATTTTAAAAGAACTATATTTCAAATCTAATGTACCTGCTCCATTTTCAACTCAACTAACGACATCTTAATTTTCAATGCACTTAATTATTCATGCTATTTCAACATTCTAGCATAAGCACGTGATGTTTATCATGACCACCATTTAGAAGAGCATATATTATTGTGTTATTGATAAGGTTTATAGTTTCGTGGTTGTGAGACAGCCATAGGAACCCTTACTTTATATTTTATTAATCTCATGGGTGTGAAAAATACGTGCCCTCCTTTTATGATGGAAAACATTGTTTTTATTTTTTATTTTTATATGTTTTGGTGGTGAGATTAGATTTATTTTCCTTGATAAGATGAAGTATCTCAATGCAACGGTGCTCTTACAAACTGTGGTATCGACCAAAGTTTTATGAGTGTCTTATGCGAAGGCTGAGAGATGAGTTGATGTAAAGGGCATTGTGGCTTTGTATTTTTGGTAGAGCAAAAGCTCATAAAATGATAGATTCAAAATGTCTTTTCAATTGTTTCCAAATAAAAAAAGATGCACTTTCAATGGATAAAGAGGAGTATTTATAGGTGTAAAATAAGAGAAATGATACGTTTACAAATTTTTTTTACAAATTATACTAAGTATGACCGGTCATGCACTCTTGATTGAAGTATGACCGGTCATACTTAGTGTAGTTTGTAAGAGTTTGTAAATATAATCTTCCACGTAAAATTATATATCTAATTATAAGAGAGAGCCTTTGTTTAGTGGGACCCAATGTATGCTTGCAGCATACACGTTTCTTGAATATGGAATGAGATGAGTTAGTGTAGGGACGAGAGATTATCAATTAGGAGAGTATAAAAATCTCACTTTAGAAAATTAAAGGGATAAACTCTTAAATAAAGATGGACTTATGAAAAAAATACTTTATGCTTATTTTAGAAGTATTTTTTATAAAAATTAAAGTTATTTAGATTTTTAAATTTAAAAAATATTTAAATTTTGAAAAAAATATTTGACTTTTGATTTCTGCTTTTTTTATAAGTTAAAATTGTTAACTTAAAAAAAAGGATTTTTGATCGTTTTTGTGACTGCTATTTAAAAAAAAAAGACAGACATCCAAATAGACTTTATAGTAAAAATATTTTTTTTCTCTAAAAAAAGCAATTTTTGGCTTAAAAAAAAGTCAATCCAAACGTCCATAGTTAAGTATGGCCGATCCATAACAATTTTGGTATTTAATCTTTGTCCTTTCAATAAGCGAAGAGAGCTTTGCTTCTAGTTTGTGGAGGAAATTCGCAGTAAGATAACTAAAATAATTAAATTGATGGAACCAATGAGATGTGAACAGAACAACACTACATATACATTGGAAAGATGCATTCCTAGTCACTAGCCGGCTGTTCTAATCTCCCCAATAATTGGACCATGAAGTTCCAAACCTGTTGCATGTGCCACACTTTGTTTTCATGACCATTTCATAATGTACATAACCTTTCAAGGTTATTGTCGAATTGCATATCATTTACGAATATCAACCTAGGACCACAACACAAGTGGAGGCTTACGTGTCTAATTGATTGTAATGTCTGCACAGGATCAAGATAAGAGTCACCATTCACCGCAATAATTTGGGATTATAGAGATAGTGTTTGTCTGCCATCCATGGGAAAGAAGTTAATACAAGAGCAAAAATGAGAGGATACAGCTCATTGTGGGAAAGGTTTTTACGAAATGAGCAATTCCCCCACTAAGCTAAACACGATAGCTTTATCCTTTGTTGAAAATTAAATTTCGTTAGTTTTGTTTTTTTTTTTGCTTTTTTCCATGAGTATTTTTGTTTAGAAGAAGCGAAAGTAATGATCATGACTCACGAGGATCAAGAGATAAGATGTAAATAAAAAAACTAATTACAAGTGTAAGTTCAAATTTTTAATAATGACTAATTGATATAGTAAGAAAATTAATCAAATGACATTATGGCAGTATGACAGAGTTTGTTGTCACTTGTCAAGTATTGGTATTAGTGAAAATTGATTAGAGTCATAAGACATGCTGGATTTCCCCCTGCATGGGTGTTTGGTACATGTTTTTCAAATGGTTACCCAGACAAGTTGAAATGGTATTTCGATGAGACCCCATTAGGTACAAGAGTTTAACAATTTTCACGGCAACATGGTTTTCCTAGGCGTGCTGAATATGTGCAAATGTTAAAATAAATTACTGTTGTAAATAACCATTACGAGGGTGGTATTTCGCTATTAGCTGGGAAATGAAAATTTGGGCGCGGATATGGAGACGAAAATATCCCCGTTGTACTGTTGAAATTGGAGTCTCTCTTCTCAGTTGTAGCATATGTGTGGACAAGAATAGAATTTGATTCTTTCTTCTTTGTTGCTCCATTCCAATGGCTAGAGGCCATGCTTCTTCTCTCCTTAACTTGTGCACTCGCAAGAGAACCCTTTCAAGACTCAAACTTCTTCTCTTCAACCGTTCTTCTCAAACTTCTTCAACCTCCCAATTTCACAACACTTTTCATGACCCACTTCGCCCCTTTTTGACCCGTTTCATGAACCCGGGTTTTCACCCGAACTTATCCCAAAGTCGAAGTCTTTCCAGCGTCAGAATCCACCCTACGAGGCCGTTTTCCACCGCCGGCGACAAGGGTGACAGCGACAAGAAGCCGGAGTGTGAATTCGACGCTGGTTTCGGTCAGAATGTTGGTTTTGAGCTTGGAAATAAGGTTAGTGATGATGTTTATGCTTTATTTGAAAATGGGGTTGTTGCAAATGATCAAGGTAGTAATGAGTGCAATTCAAAGATTGTTGATTCTCTAAAATGTAGTAATAGTAGTAGGAGGCGAAGAAGGGGATTTATTGTAGTCCGCTTAGATTGTTGGCTATGGAAGTTTTTGACAAGGTTAATGCGAAAGGTGTTTATTGCAGTCTATACTAACTGGGCAAGAAAAGAAGCGTGTGCAAAAGTTAGGAACATTAACATGTGCAAAAGTCAAGAACATTAACGTTGGTTGAACAGGACAACCCGACTATTGTCGATGTTTTAATCAATGGTTACATTTTTTTAATATTCAAAAATAAAATAAAAAACCCTTTTTCGTAATTTACGCTCATTATCCCATCAATATTTTACTTCAATCAAACATAGACTTTGTAAACTTCAATTAATTTACCCAGTAATATTTCAGTCTACCAAACAACTTTTTTAAACCTTTCCCATCAAACTTGATTTCATACAACATTACCAGTTATTATGCTTACCCGGTAAAAAAATATTACTTCTTTACCAAACGCCCCCCTAATATATAATCCCCGTGTAAAGACATCGTACATGAATATCTAAAATGTCATACAAAATATAAAAATTTTCAATGCCCAAAAAATATATAATGACAGACATAAAAATTAAGGGGAGGGTTACATTTATAATTTTTTTGTTCACAAACTCTTATAAACTACTCTATGTATTCCCAGAAGTACATTAGGTTACACTATGTACTTCCTGGAATACATAATATAATTTGTAAAAACAATTTGTAAACGAATCCATAAATTAAAAAACACCTCCTAACATTTTTTTGATATACAGGCAAAGCAACATTAGGCTCAACTAAGCTAATACCCACACTAGCCTTAGCCTTTTGAAAATCTATGGAGCTATAACAATGATACCCACTGAAAATATTTATACTAATTTCTTGTGCATGAACCCATTAAACTATAGAAATGATTTACTATTTAGTCAGTCTTTCTTCACTATGTTTTCCGGTGCTTCCCCAAATATGCTTATTGAACATGTTAGTATTCTTTTTGTCATCAGTTTTCTATAAATATGATTATAATTGAAGTTATAGATGCTAAAATAGGGTGATTTTAGAAGTGTTAGGGAATTATCACCAAGTAGGACGATAAACTGACAAGTGATTATTCTAACTTAACTAGTGATTTCAAATTTGAGTTATGGGTATGCAACCATATTAAAAATTTGGTATGAAGAATTTCCCTGCACTTGTGGTTCTATCCGGCTCGACTGGACTAGTAGGATACAAAACTTGAGATTGTTTTTTCTATTTTGCTAGGCCAACAAAATTTAGAAATTTTAAGATTTTTAAGTAAAAAATATAAACCATTGGTTTAGATTTAATAAGATTAAAATTAAGATTAATTCATCATTAAAAGTTAGTTCCAAGTTAATAGAAGGATCTATTTAAAAGATAGGTAGAGTTTTGGGAATAATTGAAACAAAATTAAAATTGAAGATGCCTATTTGCAAATGGTATAAAATTCAGGGTGACTCTATGCACTTTAAAAATAAAATTAGGGAAATAAAATTCCTTGTGGACCATAGTACAGAAATCGAAAGTGCAATTTATCCAAAAGTTTAGCTTTAAAAAATTGATAGGTCGTAGAGAAGCGAATTGAGATTAAAATAGGTGTTGTTTATTAATTGAATTATTATCCTATCAAGTTATCATTCTCTTTACTAATTGTATGATGGGATAGCGGATGCTAGAAAAGGAAGAAAAGAAAGGAAAATGCAAGAATCAAATGATTGTATTACTTTTCTGATGATAACTCCTTACACTTCTATTCTTTTATACACTACTTATGTACCCTAATTACTTCGTAACTGTACACTTGTATGTAATTGATAAATCCTTGGTTTACCATGTTTTTAGGCTAAATTATACAAGAAATATATCATGAATTGCATGAAAATTAGGGTTTTACACCATAATATCATAAGGATTGAATCTCTAGCTAACATCTTGTAATATTTCTTATTTCAAGGTATTTTGACATCAATTAAAGCTTTATGGAGCAAAAGGGAATGCAAGGAGATGATGGAATACCAAAGAAAGCCTCAAGGGAAGCAAGTTACAAGTGTTTACAAGCTAAAGGAGAGCGTTTTAACGCCCAAGAACGCGTTAAAATGCTCTAATGAAGGAAAATAGAAGAAATCCACTGGAGGAGCGCGTTTTAGCGCCCAACAGAGCGCTAAAACGCGCTGACAGACACAAAATTCCCTTCGAAGAGGGCGTTTTAGCGCCCAGCAGCGCGTTAAAACGCCCTAAGGCAGACAAGAATAAGCTAGGAGAGCATTTTAGCGCTCTAATGGGCGCTAAAACGTCCTGATGCGGTCAGACTCAGGCCCAGGGAAGATTTCATATCTTAATCAAGATTTGAACCTGATTTAAGGAAGATTAGAAGAGAAATTAAAAAGATATGTTCTCATCAATAAATAAAGGGCCTTGGGACCAATTAATAATTCATTCAACACCAATTCAGAGAATTACACAGAGACTTGAGGGATGAATCCTGTTGCGGAACGTTGGAGCACTGAGGAACCAAGTCAACATCTCACCAATGGAGACTTGGGGTTCTCTTTTCTTTACTATTGTTTTTGAATTCAGTATACTAGGCTAGACTTTTATGTAGTTAGGGGTAGATGGAACCCATTTGAATCGTTTATGTTTATGGATTAAATTGTTCTTGAATTCTTTTCTTTTTATAATTGAATAAATTTATCTGTCTTTAATGCTTTCTATGAGTTTGCTCCTAATAGATTGATTTAGGAGAATTGTATAACAGTAGGGATGTTGGTGCATGAACCCTGACTTGATAAATTTATCGCAATCCTTGTGATCCAGGGATTGACATAGGGTAATTGTGCAATCTTTAAATTCTTGATCTTAATGCATGTTTTCTTGGGGAATAATCGGGGAACTAGAGTTCTTTCAAGATCACATAGATTTAAGGTAACAAGGAATTGAGCCCTAATTAACTTAGACAGAATTGATTGGCATTATCTTAAGAAAAGGTTCTTGACTGTTTAATTCATAACATAACGAGGATATTGGGGGAAGTCGAAACCCTAACTACGTTTGTTTTTAATTGTTAAACCATTCATCTTTTCTAATTACTTTTTTAATTTTGAATTTTAATTTGCATGTTATTGATTGTTTTTCTTTTCAATTTCAATTCTCTTAAATCCTATTCTTGATTGTCCAACTAAATCACGATTAGTGAACTAGTGATTAAAAATCCGATCCTCGAGGGAACGATCTCATACTCCGGTACACTTTATTACTTTTACTATCGGTGTACTTGCCGAGTCGCAATAGTAACCAATACACAACAACCTTAACAAACTACTCTAATCTTAAGCAACTGAACTGTATACAAAAGCTGAACAATATACACTACACTTAATGCTTTATGCACGTGATTACACTTTGATTGAATAATCCTTCACCCACAACAACATGCTTGCCTTCTTTTCAGACTTCCTGATCATAATATTTATCACTCCATGCAAGCGAACCTTGTCCTCAAGGTTTCACGTGGGATAGTGAGTACACAAATCATCCTCTGACTCGCATGAAGCATCCTCCGACAACGAGTCGGACCATGGAATCAACTAATGGCGTTACTACATTAGACATTAAAGATGCCACTGGTGTCTGAAGAGGAAAATTACCACAGTTAACATCAGGTAAGGTGGGCACAACTCCTTGAACTTCACCTCGGTATTACTTAAGGACCGAAACATGAAAAAAGGAATGAATTTGACGTCCCTCAAGAAGTTCCAGCTTAAAAGCTATTGGACTCAAACTGCACTTCACCTGAAATGACCCAAAATATCTCTTTGCTAACTTTTGGTTACTCCTCTTGGCGACCGAGATTTGTCGATAGGGTTGAAGTTTGACCAAGACAAGGTCTCCCACTGGAAAGGTGACATCCCCTTGATGTCTATCGGCCAAATTTTTCATACGATTTTGAGCAGCCTGTAAGTGAGTCTTTAACTAAGATAGAAGCTCGTTCCTATGGCAAAGAATTTCATCTACTGCCTCCACACAAACCATGCCATAAGGATAATAAGGAATCATCAAGGCAACCTTGCCATATAAAGCTTGGAAAAGGCTCATCCCAATTGACGAATTAATGGACGTGTTATAATGCAACTTTGCTTACCCCAAATAACTTGACCATTTATGATTCTCATAATGATAGAAGGGTCGAATATATTGTTCCAAGTATCGATTGGTTACCTTGGATTGGCCATCCGATTGTAGATGGTAAGTCATGCTAGTGCGCAACGTAGTGCCACTGAGTTTTAATAAATGAGCTCAAAATTGACTTAGAAACACACTATCACGATCTGAGACCAAACTTATGAGAAAACCATGCAATTTAACAACCATATCACAAAATAATATGGCCACCGAAGTTGCAGTATAGTGAGTTTGAAGTGCCTCAAGATGAGCAAACCTAGTTAGCTAGTCCACTACCACGAAAGAATAACTGAAAAACCACGAAAGATTGGCAACCCAGTGATAAAGTTGAGGGTAAGGTCCTCAAAAGATGCCTCTAGAATAGGGAGGGGTTGTAAAAGTCTTGATGGAGCTGTAGTAGCAGTTTTGATATATTGGTAGGTAGCACAGTTTCGAACAAAATTCATGACATCTCTACGCATTTTATCCCAATAAAAGCAGGCTGATAAACAAACTAGTGTTCTAGTAATACCTGCATGACCTCCTACAGGTGTATTGTGGGCTTCTCCTATCAACACTTGTTTCAAACGAGATTCTGGGCCCAAAAGGAATCGATGTTTGTGATTGATGGGACCGAAATTCGTGCCCATCTAAGCCCATTTTGATAGCAAAATACCATATGTTCCCCCACCTGATGAGCAACTTTAGCACTAAAAACACATGTTTTATATCTTTATCACAAAAACACAATGGGGAATGAAAGGTGACGTAATCTTTGGAAAATATATAAAAAGGGGAACGGATTTGGGGCATTAAATACACCTGCTTCACTCACTCAATCTTTCTGACCACTTTTCAGGAAACGATGAAAAGAAGTTTCCAATTAAGCACAAGTGGGCAACACTCAACCAAGGAGAAAGGTGCACAACAGGGAATAAACGATTCCTATTGGCCGAAAAGGAAAGCAAGGCATGAGAGGTTCAGAAGGAAAGACAAATATTAGCAAAAACTGTCCCATCCAGCCACGTGCGCCCCACAAAGCACTGTTCACACCGCCCCTTTCATGCAGTCAAGAAACTGACTCCAAGGGATTTACAAGTTTTCCATTCACTCTTCTACCTATAAATAGGACGTTCCAGCATGAAGACATCCATCGAATTGCTAAGGGATTGAATTCCTTAGGAATTCAATCACTTAGTTTAATTTCGTAGTTTTTATTTGTACAGTTTTAACTTTAGTTAAGTGACAACACTTCTTCTTCTTTCTGTATCACCCACTTGACACTCCTCACGAGCAACAACCATATTCTCCACTTTTCATTTTGTTGTAATCAATTTGTTTTCATTTAAATACAAGTGTTATTTCTCTCCTTTCCACTCGTTATCTCTGAACTGAATCTCGGGTCTATGGGACTTCAGTTTGGAATAATTATGTTTAAACTTGTAGCCATAGACTAAATTATCTGTGGAATGGAAAAACTGCAAAGTTCTTAAAAAGTTATTTTCGAAACTCTTGTGTTACAACTTTTGTATTTCTCTGGTTAAGTGTGCTATCTCCATTGTGTATCTTTGGAAATTGAACACATACTGAGAAAGGATCTTCCATAAGGAAAGGATTTCAGACAGCTTAACCAGAGGGGAAAGGCAGTATTGTGGAAACAGTAGTGTTGGTTGCCTTAGGAATAAGGGACCACCTCGTTCATTTTAAGGTTCTGTACTAAGTACCTGGAGTCAAGGGAGCCATAGGAATATGAAAACTTGTGAGCCATCTAGTCCATAAGCTGAGGAATCAGACGTTGGGAGAAAGGAAACTGGAACAAATACTTAAGTGTTGCGTCCTGAGTAGAGAAAATAATTATTTATGAATGGAGTAGTGAATCTGTTCCTTCTGTTATTATTGTTTTTAAAGCCATCCACCCTATTGTCTCTTGATTATTGTTATTACTTTTTGTATTTTTCTTCTTTGTTTAATCTTGTATCTATAAACTCTCATGAATATTGTTGTACCTTCCCTGAACAAGAAGGTTGACATACATAACGAAGCGATGAACTGTTTGCTGTCTGATTGAACCTACTGTCCTCGAGGAACGTTGTCAAGACAGTAGGGAATGTTTGACCAAACAGGTCAATTACTAACTTTTCTTTTCTTTTCATAAGACATTAATTAGAGTTTTATCCTCGTGGGAACGATAATCTGGGCATAATACTCCCATTTATTACTTGATGCGTGCACTTGCGCACTTGGGTTGAACTAAGAGAACACTTGTGTTCTTTCTTAGTGAACTGAGGAACGTTTTCATCATAATATATTTTTTTACCCAACAACTTTTGCAAACCCAACAAGTTTTTGGCGCTGTTGCCGGGGATAGATACACTAAATTTTGTCCATATTATTGTTTTAAGTACATACTCTGTTTATATTTTATTTTCATTTTTTTGTCACATATTCTGCTGATTCATATTATCTGTTTTATGGTTTATGAGTGAAGAGTCTGAAACAGATTCTCCCCACTCCACTGAGATACCTGAGTTCTTCTTTGACCCTGAGCCAGAACGCACCTTACATAGAAGAATAAGAAATCTCAGGGAAAATATTTTTGAAAACATGGCTGATCATAACAATAACAATGATGACATCCCTCCTGAACAGAACTTTAAAACCTTGGTTGCTCCTTTCAGGAACAAACCAGAAATGGGAGTAATCCTCCCTCCTGTAGCCCCCAATTTTGAATTGAAACCCATCATGTTCCACATGATAAGGGAAGCTGGAGTCTTTCATGGACTCCCTGCAGAAGATCCTTACACACACCTCACAAACTTTCAAGACATCTGTGATAATTTCAAAGCTGAGGGTGTGACAGAGGAAAATATGAGAATAAGGCTATTTCCTCACTCCCTAGGCTTAAAAGCAAAAACATGGATGAAAACTCTCACCCGTAGATCCATACACTCTTGGGAGGAACTTTCTAACAAGTTCATAGAAAGGTTTCTCCCTATGTCTCGACAAGCTGATGTTAGAGCAGAACTCTCTAACTTTAGAATGTTTCATGGAGAAAATATTTATGAAGCTTGAGAGAGATACAAGGACATCATCAGAAAATGTCCAAACCATGGGGTAGAGAGTTGGGGAGTTTTACAGTCTTTCTATAAAGGCATTGATCATACTTCTCAATCACATTTAGACTTTGGTGCAGGAGGATATTTTTTTCAGGGACCCTCGAATCCAGGTATGAAATCATAGAAGGCACTGCAGAAAGATGTCTTTAGTGGCCACTAGACAGGGTGAGTCCAGTAAGGAAGCCAGACATGCTCGAAATAGACAAACAAACTGCCATGGAGTCCCAACTGGCCACACTGATGAATGAGGTGAAGAACCTGAAAGCTGATCAAGAACAACCAAGGATGGAAGTCTTACAACTCACAGTAACTGAGAGTGAACCATGCTCAGCCTGTGGTGACCTTCATGATTCAACAAACTGTCCATCTACTGCCTTGGTATGTTATGCAGAAAACTTCGGGAACAAAAACTTCACCCAAGCCAGAGACAACCAGACTGCAGGAAGCAACAACAATCAAAACCCTGGAGGAACCATAGTGAAGGATCAGAACCATAATCCATAATGGAAACCACCCATGAACCAAAGACCATACAACAATCAGCAGCAACCATATCAACAGGGCAGAAGCAGTGGGAACGGAGCATATGAACAACAGAGAAGAACCAATTATGCTCCATTCCACAGAGATAACCAACGCATCAACACCCTGGAAAGCTATGTCAAAGAATATGTCACCAGGAATGATGCTGTGGTCAGAAACATTGAGTCCCACCTGGGACAAATAGTTGCTAGCTTTAACACCAGGACAGTTACCAGGGGATACTGAAGTTCCCTCAACAACCTTCCCAGACACCTGAGAGGCTAGTGACATGTCTAACTAAAGACATTAAACTAAAGCACTGACTATAAGATTTTTTTATCTCAAAAAAGTCTTTTAAAATTCGAATCCAATACACTCCCTTAATGTAAAATATTTTGATGTTTATTAAAATTATCCTCACACTTTACACCGTTAGAAATATTAACAGAATTTGGTAATATGACATCTACGGAGACATGCATAAGTGCGTAGATACTATTATTTAATTAGATTTCTTTTTTTGTTTAAATTAGTTGCTTGGAGATGAATATGGAAAGTTTTAAAAAATAATGAAAAATAAAAATAAAACAATATTATGGTGATATTAAAACAACTTATAATAAAGTAAAGTTATGATAAGTGGAATTTTTCCTATAATTCGTCATTTTTTTAATCATATATATAATTTGATACTAAAAATTTATCAATTCATAACAAATAATTTATATTTGATATTGATATTTGAGATTAAAAGAATTATTCATAAAACTTCATACTGAAGTTTGATACTATTGGTTAATTATTTCATTTGATTAATTAGTGAATAATTAAGAGCCTATTTGGATGAACTTTAGAGAAGGACTTTTTATATATTGGTTCTTTTAAAATGATTTTTTTTCAAAGTTCCGGTGTATTTTATATTTGGATTTTTAAGTAAATTAAAAAATAGTATTTTCTTAACATTTTTCAAAAGTCAAAAATATTGACTTCCAAAATAGAACATGTCATGATTTTTTTCAAAAGCTGCATCTGAACACACAAATAAAATAAAAACACTTTTATTTCTGAAAATAAAAACAACTTTTTGAAAAAAATAACTCATTCAAAAGGTCCCTAATTAAATCATTTAAAAATAAATAAATGTATTAATATTTAGTAGGCGTACAATATAAAAATATTAAAGTAAAAATTAATTACAAAGTAACGAAAATCAAAACATAATAGCATGTGATAAACGACTATTTAAGAAAATATTTTTTTATAAAAAATTCTCTTAAAAACTCTTTTGATTTAAAAAATTTTAAGTCTAAATAAACCAGCCCGAATACATACTCAGTAATTATTTTTACAGTAAAATTCTTATCGATAAATTTAATTTATGTAAATCAGTAAGTCAATCGAGTCATTATATTTGTCTTAAATCTTTTCAAAATACTTCATATTAATTCCAAATAATTATTTTGGAAAAGGAAATTTCAGTTAGACATGATAAACTATATATTTATATCTAAATAGAATGTTATGAAAGTAGTTAAAAAGAGCTTAGTAAGTTTTGATAAAGTTCGAGACAAAAGCTAAGAAAAAAAAAAGTATAATAAATTATAAGCTAAAATCAAAATTTAACTTAAAGTTAAACGAAGTAAAAATTATTTTTACCTTTTTTAATAATGTGCCCTCAGTTTGGCTATTTACAAGAAGGTATAATAATAAAGCGGTCCTATATTACTTGAACCGTTTCCACAAAATGCTCACAAATGATGTAGAAAAAAAAAACACTACTATAACCTAAATGAACGTAATTCAATTGGCAATATAGATTGAGTAGAATGGAAAAAAGATTCTAGATTCAATTCTTACTAAATACATATTTAGAGAATGGCAAAGAACTTTAACTGTGATTAAATCCTTACTCAGAATTAGTCTCATGTCCGGCACAAAAAATTAAAACTTATAGGAATACTCAAAAATCGACTTGCCTCAGAGAAATAATTAAAATTAGTATATATAAAAAAAAAGCACCGCCGTAATTGAAATAAACTGTCACGTTATCCAAACAGTTGGAAAATAATTGTGGCCGGAATTTATATTATAAAGACAAAATCAACCTTCAAATGTTTGACTTTTGTTAGAGTATAATCAGTGTAAGAGTAATTATGAATTTTCCAAGATTTATCAGATAATACGCCCCAAACATATCTTAACAAAAAATATTTCACAGGCTATATAATGCCTTGATAATATTCGAGGGAGATATGTGTAATCTTTTTTAAGTGTTTTCGTGGAATTTCAAAAAATTCTTTAGGAAAATCAGGCTCCACTAGTCCCATGAAAGATCAACCGTCGGTCACAACCAAACACCCATTTTATTTTTATTTTGGAAATTTATTTAAAGAAATAGTATAAAAAATAATTTATTAATTTCTTTACAGAATTCTAAAAAAAAATACAAAAAAATAAAAGTTTTTACAATATTTAATTAAAGGGAAAATATTATCTTATGCTATAGGAGAGTTTTTTTCTCTCCTACACATACATCGATTTCCGTGTTGCTTTTTTTCTTTTTCTTTAAGTGAGTGGATCCCACTCATACTTCTCTTATGTCTCATGAGATTAATAAAGCCCTTATTAAAACATATAAGATAAATAAAAGTCAAACACTCCTGATACGCTTAATGTAAAAATCAAGGACATTATAATTGATCTTAATCTCCGTGTGTATATGTGGCAAACAAATCTCAGCAGCCGCATCCGCCACCACCACAACCTCCACCACCGCATCCACCGATTGTTGCGGCAGAAGCACCCGTCACAATAACCATTCTGCCGTCTTTGGCACTGTCACCACGTCTGACTCTACTTGTGTTTGCTTTAGAAGCTTGACATTGTTGAACCTGACCACTTGTATGCGTACCTTGACATCCTTCACTCTTCTTGTCATTGTTTTCATCTCCCTTCTTTCTACCTCTGAAGCAAAAGCATCCCATATCTACCAAATATTGAACTTCTATATTGTGTTTGAGACTCAGTTTCCTATGGCCTTTATATAATCTATATATATATATATATATATATATATATATATATATATATATATATAAATGAGAGTTCAATGTTGGAAAGTTTTGCCAAGTGTCACTCCCTGGTCAATTCTACAAATTGTATTCATACTACATGACATATACAAACTTTCTTTATTGGGTAAATTGGAAAAAAAAATTCTTTTAAAAATCGAATTTTAAATTTTAAATCGAATAATTAAATGACCATTTGTGGTGACAGACAAGGCATTGAATGTCCCACTGCCCATCACATTGGTATCCAAAAAAAAATCAGCTGATTTAATTCCTTTTTATGTTGGAATTGGTCATCTGATCTAAAATTCGAAATTTGAAATGGTTTAAAATTTTGAATTTAAATATGGATGGCGGGAAAAAAAATTTCTTTTAAAATCGAATTTTAATTTTTAAATCGAATAATTAAATGACCATTTGTGGTGGCAGACAAGGCATTGAATGTCCCACTGCCCATCACATTGGTATCCAAAAAGAAATCAACTGTTTTAATTGCTTTTTATGTTGGAATTGGTCATCTGATCTAAAATTCGAAATTTGAAATGGTTTAAAATTTTGAATTTAAATATGGATGGCGGGAAAAAAATTTCTTTTAAAATCGAATTTTAATTTTTAAATCGAATAACTAAATGACCATTTGTGGTGGCAGACAAGGCATTGAATGTCCCACTGCCCATCACATTGGTATCCAAAAAGAAATCAACTGTTTTAATTGCTTTTATGTTGGAATTGGTCATCTGATCTAAAATTCGAAATTTGAAATGGTTTAAAATTTTGAATTTAAATATGGATGGCGGGAAAAAAATTTCTTTTAAAATCGAATTTTAATTTTTAAATCGAATAATTAAATGACCATTTGTGGTGGCAGACAAGGCATTGAACGTCCCACTACCCATCACATTGGTATCCAAAAAGAAATCAGCTGTTTTAATTGCATTTTATGTTTGAATTGGTCATCTGATCTAAAATTCGAAATTTGAAATGGTTTAAAATTTTGAATTTAAATATGGATGGCCTGAAAAAAAATTTCTTTTAAAATCGAATTTTAATTTTTAAATCTAATAATTAAATGACCATTTGTGGTGGCAGACAAGGCAAATTCATTAAGGCAAATTCAATAGTTATATATTTGTTGTCCGGTGAAAGTTAATAAGGGAGGTGTATTGGATTGGAATTTTAAAGAATTTTAATGGATTATTTTTGGACAAAAAAATCCATTGGTAGTCAATTAAGATTTTAAAAGTTTGAAAAAAAGTCATGTGGTATTCGATTAGGATTGTAAAAGATTATTTTAAAGGGCGTTCAAATCTGTTGGTATTCAATCAGGATTTTAAACAAAGGAAAAATAATATTGTGGTATTCAAAAATCTTACGATTTTAATTAAATTTCTATTTGAGTGGATTTCGTAAGACATTTTAGGAAGAAATAAATAGGATGTATCTCTCCCAATCTCACCCTAACCCCTAGTATTTGTTGATATTTCTCTATTGCAGTGTCTTCTTCTTCCTTTGGTGGGTCGATCCGCTCGAAATCGAGTTCCGCCATGGGAGCTTCGTCAAAGCTCAAAAATAACAGATTTTTGAGCGATTTTTATCACAAAATAACCCATAAACAACAACCCAACAATATTTTAATCTAAAAAATAATAGATTTTGAAGCTATTTTTTAGAATTTTTGAAAGTTTAAAAATGATTTTTCAAGCTATTGGTCATTATTTTTCTTGGTACGATAATATGTGATTTTTGTATTAAAAACAACATAAAATAGTGAGAAAATAACAGGGAAACAAAAACCCTCAAACCAATTTTTTATTTTACATCAATGAAATAAGATCGATTTAAAGAAAGATTGAAAGTTTTATAATATGAACCGTATGTTTCATAATAATACATTCATGACCGAAATTTCTTTGCTATAAGAAACGATTTCAAACAATTTGTGACAATAGATCACTAAAAACTTGTTTTTAAAAACCACAAAGACATTTAAGATTTCAATGTATCAATTGAAATTTTTTTGAGAAATTTTATAAACTTTCATGTAATAAAGCACAGAAAATTCAGATTTAAAATTTTCTAGGAATACTCAATAAAAACATGCATATGATATATGGTTAGAAAACTCTCATTACGTAGCACAAAAACCCCAAGATTTACAAGATCAATTGCAAAAAATTACAAACGAAAATTTATCATGAATTTTACTGATTGAGAAAATTATATTACATTTTTTTTATTAATTGTATTTCTTTGTTAACTTTTTTTATTGACTCTTGTAATTTTGAATGTTTGCTAAAATTTCATATCATATTTTAAAATTTTATAAATCCATATTGTCCTTTCAAACCTTATAAATTCTATTAAAATCCATTCTTATGAAATCTCGATCGTAAAAAAAATCTTTTAAAAAAGTCTTTAATGTCTTTCCAATCTCAAAAAAGTCTTTTAAAATCCTAATCTAATACACTCCCTTGATGTAAAATATTTTGAAGTTTATTAAAATTATCCTCACACTTTACACCGTTAGAAATATTAACAGAATTTGGTAATATGACATCTACGGAGACATGCATAAGTGCGTAGATACTATTATTTAATTAGATTTCTTTTTTTGTTTAAATTAGTTGCTTGGAGATGAATATGGAAAGTTTTAAAAAATAATGAAAAATAAAAATAAAACAATATTATGGTGATATTAAAACAACTTATAATAAAGTAAAGTTATGATAAGTGGAATTTTTCCTGTAATTCGTCATTTTTTTTTAAATCATATATATAATTCGATACTAAAAATTTATCAATTCATAACAAATAATTTATATTTGATATTGATATTTGAGATTAAAAGAATTATTCATAAAACTTCATACTGAAGTTTGATACTACTAGTTAATTATTTCATTTGATTAATTAGTGAATGATTAAGAGCCTATTTGGATTAACTTTAGAGAAGTACTTTTTATATATTGGTTCTTTTAAAATGATTTTTTTTCAAAGTTCCGGTGTATTTTCTATTTGGATTTTTAAGTAAAAAATAGTATTTTTTTAAACATTTTTCAAAAGTAAAAAATATTGACTTCGAAAAAAGAACATGTCTGATTCTTTTCAAAAGCTGCATCTGAACACACAAATAAAATAAAAACACTTTTGCAAGAGAAAAAAAAAAAGAATACTTTGGGCTTTAAAAAACTGAAAACGCTCTGCTAGGGTTTCAAATGTCGGAGAAGACAAGTCATGCAATCTCGTCGGAGGAAGCTGATATTTCGCAGCGAAGTAAAAAAAAGTCTAAAGGGGGAGATGAGCCTTTTAGCCATGATCAGACAATGACACCAAGAGAGGAGGAGTGGATGAAGGAAGGTATGTCTTTCAAAGAAATGTTGATGAGACACAATGTGGAGTGGCCAAAGGAAGGGGAACTGGAATTGGAACTGGAAGAGGATGAATAGAAGGCAGAGGATCAAGAGTTGGTCGATGAAGGGGAAAAGCAACCTGAAGTAATCTGGGAAGTAGATAAAGATGGTCGGATGAACTTCAAGCTCTATTATGCTTTCAAGAAAAAGGCATGGAAACCATGGAGAAAAGCCCTGATTGTCAAATTATTGGGTAAGAAGTTGCCTTTGACTTTCATGAAAAAACGTTTAGAAAATTTGTGAGAAAGGGAAGGAAAGATTTTCATCACTGATATAGAAAATGGTTTCTTTTTGGTTAGATTTTCGAATCAAAAAGATTTAGACAATGCTCTTACATTGGGTCCTTGGGTAATTATGGAGCACTATCTTGCTATTAGATCATGGGAGCCTGACTTCCAACCTTATCAAGCAGCAATTAATAGAATTACAGCATGGGTTAGATTACCAGGATTTTCTATTGAGTATGTTAATTCAGGGTTGATGAAGGAAATTGGAAATTGGCTAGGCAAATTCATTAAGGTAGATGCAGCAACAACATCGACGGCTAGAGGTAGGTTTGCTCGAATGTGTGTTGAATTGGATCTGACCAAACCCCTGCAAGCTGAGTATAAGGTAGAGGGAAGAATCAAGCAAGAGGAGTATGAAGGACTTCATCTTGTCTACTACTCATGTGGCCAATATGGTCATAGAGTAGAAAGCTGTCCAAAAAAATGTTTACATGAAGTGGGTGGATCGAATGAGGAAAAGAATAAGGAGGTTACAGAGAAAGAAGTGGCCACAGAGGAGCTGCAAGGAAAAGAGGTGGTGAATGAAAGCTGAGAGTAAGTATGGCCCTTGGATGCTAGTGAGCAAGCCAAAAAGAGTAAACAATAATAATGGAGTAGCATCAATAAAGCAAGGGGGAGTCAGTTATCTAATCTTTCAAAAGGAACAAATTCAAGATATGCTATCTTGGAAGATGAAAATGCAGAGAAGGAAATACCAGATGAGCAGAATATAGTTGAATTGGAGGCTAATGAGCAGGCATAAATGTTCAACCCAGGAAAAATGATAAGAAGAAAAAAAAAACAGTTGAAGACTTAGTATAATGTAAGAACCAGCACCGTTAATTAAGGTATTTAATTAATTAATTATGCGAAATTAGGAAATGATTCCATAATTGACTCTAATAATTATTATGAGGCTTTAATAATTATAGTAAGTGAGTAATAATTCTGAAAGTCGTTTTTCGGAAGAAAAGTGCAGATACCGGTTCTGCTAGTCGGTATAAATGCGTGCCCGAAAAAGTATCCCGGAAAATTATAATAAGTGCATGAAAATTACTAGAATAATATGTAGGACTTGTAAAGCGAGTTTCAAGTCCAGATAATGAGAACTGGTACTAGAAATCGGTCCTGGCTTGGAAAAGCGCGTACCGGAAAAAGTGCTCAGAAAATTATAAGAAAAATATGATAAATCTTAGAAAATTATGTAGTTTCATAATCCAAAGTTTGGGATTAAAATGCTAAGTGTAGCAATTAAAGTTAATATTGTGTGTTAATCTTTAAGTGGGCTATATATACCCTTATTAAAGGCACAAAACCCTAGAAAATAGTTTCTCTACATGGGTGAGGGGCTGGTCAGCTGCTGGTTCCACTGTTACATTGCTTTACCACCATTTTGTGAGCTTTGTGACCTCTCTTCCTCCTTTTCTCTTCACTTTGTACCTTGGGTGAGTGGGAGAGATCATTGTGAGTGTGAAAGGAGCTCTTTTCCTGAGTGTGGTGGCTGTGTGGAGGCTGTTTGGAGTCTGGACTGCCTTGTGGGAGTGTGTGAGCTTTTTCCTTGAGTTGTTGGAGCTCCAAGGAGCAACCTTTGTGAAGAAAGGACCCTCATTGGTGTGTATTTTCGTGTTCTGTGAGAGACAGAACCTTGGAGCTATTGTGTGAGCTCCAAGAGCACCCTTTTTCTGAGTTTGAGCTTTGGTAAGCCTTGTCACCTTTGATTATGAGTTTAATGCTTAAAAATGAAAGCTTGATGCATGTTAAGGCTTAAAGATGATAACTTGTTGTTGGGTAATGTTGAACACACCTAGAAATGCATGTTTAGGTGCTTTAAATCGGTAAAAACCCAACCTTGGAAGGATATCTTCACGAAATGCATTTTCTGCATTCTGTCGTGAAATATCCGGATATGTGCCCGATGAATATCCGGATATGTGATATCCGGATATGGGTTTTGATTATCCGGATAATAGATATCCGCATATGGGATTCTGGATATCCGGATATTGCATATCTGGATATGTCCAGTGAGATATCCGGATATTGCATATCCGGATATGGTCCCGAGGAATATCCGGATATTCTTGGATTTCGTAGAACAGTAGCTGTGCTGTGTGTACAGTAGGCTATTGGGGGTTTGTAGACCCTAGATTGATGAAGTTGAACTTCTGTAATTTATGAACTAAGTCAGAATCGTTGTGATTAAGGACTTATGGCTTGGTATGGAGCCTTAAGACGTAAAACGTAAGGAGAGGCGTTGTCTTTATGTTATATGCTTGTGTTGCATTATTATTGATATAGTATTGGTCCATAACAGATTGTGAATCTGCTGTGTTTGGACTTTGAGCTGTGGACTCTTGGCTTTTGGAGTTAGCTTGCAAGGTAAGCTTTCGTGTCCTCGGTTTAGCCATGTTGTGGTTCCACCATGTCCCATGAGGGTATGGTTTATGCATGCTGTGTACATGCTTTTGGATATTTGATATGTTGATTGAACTTTACATGTAATAGCTTTTAATATGCATGTGTTGTTTCATCTTGACGGGAAGCCTGAGTATGTAGCGCCATACAAGACGGTGTACCGGGGTGAATGCAAGTGGTACTTGCACGGTGTGTAGGTGATAGACGTATACCTGCACTGTCTCTGGCCAGTAGATTAGTATTGACACACATGACATGATTATCTGCTGCATTGCATTGTTTTAGAAATGATAAATGATAAACTGTTTTCGAACTTATATTGCACATGTAAGTGAGCTTGGGGTGGAAGATCCTTGAGGACACACTGACTTACTGAGATTTCTAGATTAGAGATCTTACCCCACGTTTGGGGAATGCTTATTTCAGGATCAGGTAGTATGGGTACTGATGCCTCAGGCGGCAGGAGGCCGGAGCTTAGCTGATTATGTTGTTTCTGCTTATTTGTTAGCATGACCGGATATTGATGCTGATTATGTTTTATGCCTTTTATAATTATGTTGTTGTTGAGATTGATGTTGGGCATGTTGCCTTATTTGAGTGAGCATGAGGATTGTCCATGACACTTTCTGTTAGTACTTGTAGTTTGGAGTTGTATAAACTGTTAGATGGTCCGTTCTACGTTGTTGTAGTTCCGTGACTAGAGCCACACTTATATTATCTTTGTTATGAGATATTTCAGTTAGCTGTTTATTTGCAATTACATACAGGCGATGTTTTATTAATTGATTATTAAGCAAGCTGGTAATGTTAATGGCATCATAATTGAAAAGAAAAAGTAATTCCACATTTTTAATTAAGCGCAGCTTAATACGATATTATGATAACATTGCCGAATATATACGGGGTGTTACATTTATGGTATCAGAGCAATGGTTCGAGGGAAACCCTGTATGTATTGCAATTGCTAGGTTGTTTGGTTGTGTCTGTCTTTGTGTTTACTCCGTCAAATTTTATTATGATGATGTATATGTGATCACATTGCGTGGGCCTGATCAACTCATAATTTGTGTAACTTGTGCAGAGTCATGGTAAGGTCCGGGAGAACACGAGAGACTTCTGAGGATCAATCCGATCCTATCCTGACTGCATTGGCTGAGATGCAGGCGGCTAGGTTAGCCGATCAGGAGGCCACTAGATTGGCTAACGCGGCAATGATGGAAGCTGTTCGCGAGGCGAACCGGATAGCCGCAGCTGAGGTTCGTGAAGCGAACCGGAGGACCACTGAGGAAGTCCTCGAGGCGAACAGGATGGCGAACATGACGATGATGAGAGTCATGTTGGAGGAGATGAGAGCTGGTCCTGCTATTGGCCAGGCTCCACCACCACCGCCACCACCGCCACCGCCTCCACCTAGTGTTCAGGAGGAGAGCCATAGTAACATCGGCAGTGCTACTCATGCCGCTGAGACGGGGGAGCCCCTTGTGGGGATTGCTGAGGATCGTGATGTGATCGATCGCTGGCTGAATGCTTTCAGGAAGCATAAGCCACCTGTGTTTGAGGGGTCTCTGGATCCTATTGCTGCTGCGAGATGGCTAGAGTCGCTGGACAAGATTTTTCGGGTCATGCAGTGTACAGACCCACAGAAGTTGATGTTCTCGACCTACATGCTGGAGGGCGATGCCCATGAGTGGTGGACGTACACCTCTCGTGCTTTTGAGAGGCAGGGCCGTGTCATGACGTGGCCATTCTTTGAGGAGTGCTTTCTGGGCCGATACTTTCCCTATGATGCGCAGGAGAGGAAGCAGGGAGAGTTTGATCATTTGGTACAGGGCCCGATGTCTGTTGATGAGTACCTGGCTAAGTTTAATGAGCTAGTGAAGTTTGCACACTTCCGGATGGTTCCTCCTTCTCCGTTGTTTCTGGCAGCTAAGTTTCACATGGGACTTAGTGAGGTGATTGCTGAGCATCTTGCTGGTGCTGCTTCGAGGGACTTTGGTACACTGGTTCAGCAGTGTAAGGACATCAAGGATGTTTGTGTGGCAAGCAAGGCCAAAAGGGCCAAGGTTGAGGAGAGCAAGGGAACAGGTGGTTCCACTCCTGCTCCTACTTCTTGGAAGGACAGGAGGTTTGCTGATAAGAGCAAGGGAAAGCAGTTAGCGACTAGGCATGCACCTAGTTAGTTCAAGAGAGCTGTTTCACATCAGGGGAGTTCTGCTAGGGAGTTCTGCTAGGCCTTCTACCACTCCGAGATGTTCGGGATGTGGGAAGGAGCATGTGGGATGCTGTGCTATGAGGCAGTTGATGTGCTTCAAGTGTGGCAAGGAGGGCCACTTCTCTAGAGATTGTCCGTCGTCGACGGCGAGAGCTGCAGCTGTTCTGGTAGTTCCTTTGCAGATGGTTCCGATGGCATCTTCTTCGGCACCTGTAGTGCCACCTTCTGTTGGGAGAGTGTATACACTAGATAGGCAGCAGTCGGACCGCGCTCCGAACCTTGTCAGAGGTACTGTGTCTATTGGTGATTCTTTTGTCGATGCTATCTTTGATTCCGGGGCTACTCATTCGTTTGTTGCTACCCCGATTGCTTTGGGGCTTGAGTTTCCCAGTGCGGTGCTTTCTCCACCGTTGCGGGTGACTACCGCCACCGGAGAGATTTGTGATTCTACCACTGTACATCGCGATGTAGCGTTTCAGTGGGATGGCCGTGAGTTCTCGGTAGATCTGATAGGGTTGCCGATGGCCAACCTTGAGATTATTCTGGGCATGAATTGGTTGTCTAGAAACTGTGCATTGATTGATTGCTGTGCAAAGCGCGTGGTGATGTCTCCGTGTGATTCCACAACTAGTTCCTCGCCATACATTTCACTGCTGCAGGCAAGGAGAGCGCTGCGAGCAGGGGCATTGGGTTATGTCATGTTGGGTGATTTGGTGAGTGGGACACATGAGGATATCACTGGCATTCCTGTGGTGGGGGAGTTCCTTGAGGTGTTTCCTGAGGAGATTCCTGAGTTTCCGCCACAGCGGGAGATAGAGTTCTCCATTGACTTGTTGCCCGGTGTGGGGCCGATTTCTTTAGCTCCTTATCGGATGTCGCCACCGGAGTTGGCTGAGCTTAAGAAGCATATTGAGGATATTTCGGCGAAAGATTTCATTAGACCGAGTGTGTCTCCTTGGGGAGCACCGGTTATCTTTGTGAAGAAGAAGGACGGGACAATGCGATTGTGCACCGACTACAGGCAGTTGAACAAGGTGACAATCAAGAACAAGTATCCCCTTCCTCGGATTGATGATCTGTTGGATCAGCTCAGGGGTGCTTGTGTGTATTCCAAGATTGATCTCCGGTCCGGATACCATCAGATTCGGGTGAAGCCGAAGGATGTCCCGAAGACCGCGTTTCGTTCGAGATACGGTCATTTTGAGTATTTGGTGATTCCGTTTGGACTCACAAATGCTCCGGCAGTGTTCATGGATTAGATGAACAGGATTTTCCAGCCGTATCTGGATCAGTTTGTGATTGTCTTCATTGATGATATTCTAATCTACTCCAAGACTGAGGAGGAGCATGCAGAGCATCTGAGGATAGTTCTGCAAGTGCTGAAGGAGAAAAAGCTTTATGCTAAACCTTCTAAGTGTGAGTTTTGGCTCAAATCAGTCAAGTTTCTGGGGCATGTGATTTCAGCAGATGGAGTTGCAGTGGATCCTAACAAGATTGAGGCCGTGTTGGATTGGGAGAGACCCAAGACAGCTTCGGAGGTGAGGAGCTTCTTAGGTTTGGCAGGTTACTATCAGAGGTTCATCAAGGGTTTTTCCACGATGGTTCTCCCTTTGACTCGCCTTACCCGAAAGGAGACTCCATTTGTGTGGACTCACGAGTGTGAGGCGTGCTTTTAGGAGTTGAAGGAGAGATTGACTTCTTCACCTGTGTTGATCCTTCCTGATCCTGAGGAGCAGTTTGAGCTTTACTGTGATGCTTCTGGAAAGGGGCTGGGCTGTGTGCTGATGCAGTCTGGTAGAGCTGTTGCTTTTGCTTCGAGGCGGTTGAAGCCTTATGAGGAGAACTACCCGACTCATGATTTGGAGTTGGCTTCAATTGTGTTTGCTTTCAAGATTTGGAGGCATTATCTTTTTGGTTTGAGGTTTGTGGTATTCAGTGATCACAAGAGTTTGAAGTACCTGTTCGACTAGATAGAGTTGAACATGAGGCAGAGGAGATGGATGGAGTTCATAAAGGACTATGACTTTGAGCTAAGGTATCATCCTGGCAAGGCCAATGTGGTAGCCGATGCTTTGAGTCAGAAATCCAGTAGTTCATCCAGTTTGCTACTTGGTAACTTCGATGTGGTTGAGAAGTTTCGCCACTTGGCAGTGACCGCTCCGTGCGCGAGCGTACTTCTCGGGCTGGAAGCATATGATGTTGTGAACGAGCTGCTAGAAAAGATTAAAGAGGCACAAGTTCAGAGAGAGTGTCTGGATTATGTGAAGAACCAAGACGGTGTGTCTTGGAATGATGATGGATTGCTTTTGTTCCAGCGGAGGATTGTGGTTCCTCGAGGTCCGTTGACAGAAGAGGTTATGGCAGAAGGCCATAAGGGTCAGTTTTCTATCCACCCTGGTGCTACTAAGATGTATCAAGACTTGAAGAAGAACTTCTGGTGGCCGGGCATGAAGAAAGATGTTGCCATCTTTGTGTCCAAGTGTTTGGTTTGCCAGAAAGTGAAGATTGAACACCAGAAGCCGTCTGGTAAACTTCAGCCTCTTGAGATTCCAGAGTGAAAATGGGAGAGCATTTCCATGGACTTCGTTGTGGGTTTGCCGAAGACTCAGGTTGGCTGTGACTCGATATGGGTCATTGTGGATAGACTGACGAAGTCTGTCCATTTCCTTCCATTGAAGGTGAGCTTCACTACAGAGCAGTTGGCCAGATTGTATGTTCGCGAGATTGTGAGGCTTCACGGGGTGCCCGTGAGTATCATCAGTGATAGGGACCCGAAGTTCACATCTCGGTTCTGGGAGGCGCTGCAGGGAGCTTTTGGTACACAGTTGAGATTGAGTACCGCCTATCACCCTCAGACTGATGGACAGACTGAGCGGACTATCCAGACCTTGGAGGACATGTTGCGGGCTTGCACGTTGGAGCAGGGCTCGGCATGGGATAGGTACCTTCCATTGGTAGAGTTTTCTTATAACAACAGTTTCCATGCTAGCCTGGGCATGGCACCCTACGAGGCGCTCTATGGTATGAGGTGTCGTACACCTACCTGCTGGTCGGAGGTTGGGGATCGTGAGTTGTTTGGCTTGGATTTTGTCCAAGATACCACCCTGCAAACCCAGATGATCAGGGAAAAGCTGAAGCAGGCGCAGAATCGTCAGAAGAGCTACTACGATGTCAAGTATCGACCACTGGAGTTCAGTGAGGGTGAGCACGTGTTTGTGAGACTTTCACCTGTCACCGGTGTTGGACGGGCACTCGGAGTTAGGAAGCTGAGCCCGCGGTTTATTGGGCCATACCAGATTCTTGGTAGAGTAGGACCTGTTGCCTACCGGCTTGCCTTGCCTCCGAACCTGGCCAACATCCACGACGTGTTTCACGTGTCTCAGCTTCGGAGGTACATAGCAGATCCTTCGCACGTGGTGCAACCGGATGATGTGGAAGTTCGGGAGAACTTAAAGACTCCCGTAGGTCCACTAAAGATTCTCGATCGTGGCGAGAAGCAGCTGAGGAGCAAGATCATTCCGATGGTCAAGGTGCAGTGGACCGGAAGGACTCCTGAGGAGTGTACTTGGGAGCGTGAGGACGAGCTTCTCCGGCAGTACCCCGAGTTTCGACCAGGTATGTTTCTGATTTTGAGGTCAAAATCCTAAAAAGGTGGGGTGAATGTAAGAACCCGCACCGTTAATTAAGGTATTTAATTAATTAATTATGCGAAATTAGGAAATGATTCCATAATTGACTCTAATAATTATTATGAGGCTTTAATAATTATAGTAAGTGAGTAATAATGTTGAAAGTCGCTTTTCGGAAGAAAAGTGCAGATACCGGTTCTGCTAGTCGGTATAAATGCGTGCCGAAAAAGTATCCCGGAAAATTATAATAAGTGCATAACAATTACTAGAATAATATGTAGGACTTGTAAAGCAAGTTTCAAGTCCAGATAATGAGAACTGGTACTAGAAACCGATACTGGCTTGGAAAAGCGCGTACCGGAAAAGTGCTCAGAAAATTATAACAAAAATATGATAAATCTTAGAAAATTATGTAGTTTCATAATCCAAAGTTTGGGATTAAAATGATAAGCGTAGCAATTAAAGTTAATATTGTGTGTTAATCTTTAAGTGGGCTATACATACCCTTATTAAGGGCACAAAACCTTAGAAAATAGTTTCTCTACGTGGGTGGGGTGCTGGTCAGCTACTGGTTCCACTGTTACATTGCTTTACCACCATTTTGTGAGCTTTGTGACCTCTCTTCCTCCTTTTCTCTTCACTTTGTACCTTGGGTGAGTGGGAGAGATCATTGTGAGTGTGAAAGGAGCTTTTTTCCTGAGTGTGGTGGCTGTGTGGAGGCTGTTTGGAGTCTGGACTGCCTTGTGGGAGTGTGTGAGCTTCTTCCTTGAGTTGTTGGAGCTCCAAGGAGCAACCTTTGTGAAGAAATGACCCTCCTTGGTGTGTATTTTCGTGTTCTGTGAGAGACAGAACCTTGGAGCTGTTGTGTGAGCTCCAAGAGCACCCTTTTTCTGAGTTTGAGCTTTGGTAAGCCTTGTCACCTTTGATCATGAGTTTAATGCTTAAAAATGAAAGCTTGATGCATGTTAAGGCTTAAAGATGATAACTTGTTGTTGGGTAATGTTGAACACACCTAGAAATGCATGTTTAGGTGCTTTAAATCAGTAAAAACCCAACCTTGGAAGGATATCTTCACGAAATGCATTTTCTGCATTCTGTCGTGAAATATCCGGATATGTGCCCGATGAATATCCGGATATGTGATATCCGGATATGGGTTTTGAGTATCCGGATAATAGATATCCGGATATGGGATTCTGGATATCCGGATATGTCCAGTGAGATATCCGGATATTGCATATCCGGATATGGTCCCGAGGAATATCCGAATATTCTGGGATTTCGTAGAACAGTAGATGTGCTGTGTGTACAGTAGGCTATTGGGGGTTTGTGGACCCTAGATTGATGAAGTTGAACTTCTGTAATTTATGAACTAAGTCAGAATCGTTGTGATTAAGGACTTATGGCTTGGTATGGAGCCTTAAGACGTAAAACGTAAGGAGAGGCCTTGTCTTTAAGTTATATGCTTGTGTTGCATTATTATTGATATAGTATTGGTCCATAACAGATTGTGAATCTGCTGCGTTTGGACTTTGAGCTGTGGACTCTTGGCTTTTGGAGTTAGCTTGCAAGGTAAGCTTTCGTGTCCTCGGTTTAGCCATGTTGTGGTTCCACATGTCCCATGGGGGTATGGTTTATGCATGCTGTGTACATGCTTTTGGATATTTGATATGTTGATTGAACTTTACATGTAATGGCTTTTAATATGCATGTGTTGTTTCATCTTGACGGGAAGCCTGAGTATGTAGCACCATACAAGACGGAGTACCGGGGTGAATGCAAGTGGTACTTGCACGGTGTGTAGGTGATAGACGTATACCTGCACTGTCTCTGGCCAGTAGATTAGTATTGACACACATAGCATGATTATCTGCTGCATTGCATTGTTTTAGAAATGATAAATGGTAAACTATTTCTGAACTTATATTGCACATGTAAGTGAGCTTGGGGTGGAAGATCCTTGAGGACTCACTGACTTATTGAGATTTCTAGATTAGAGATCTTACCCCACGTTTGGGGAATGCTTATTTCAGGATCAGGTAGTATGGGTACTGATGCCTCAGGCGGCAGGAGGCCGGAGCTTAGCTGATTATGTTGTTTCTGCTTATTTGTTAGCATGACCGGATATTGATGCTGATTATGTTTTATGCCTTTTATAATTATGTTGTTGTTGAGATTGATGTTGGGCATGTTGCCTTATTTGAGTGAGCATGGGGATTGTCCATGACACTTTCTGTTAGTACTTGTAGTTTGGAGTTGTATAAACTGTTAGATGGTCCGGTCTACGTTGTTGTAGTTCCGTGACTAGAGCCACACTTATATTATCTATGTTATGAGATATTTCAGTTAGCTGTTTTATTGCAATTACATACAGGCGATGTTTTATTAATTGATTATTAAGCAAGCTAGTAATGTTAATGGCATCATAATTGAAAAGAAAAAGTAATTCCGCATTTTTAATTAAGCGCAGCTTAATACGATATTATGATAACATTGCCGGATATATACGGGGTGTTACATATAAGGTGGTGGAGAATAAGACTGATTTCCAGCTTGTTGGATGAAATGGTGAAATAATGAAGAATGACAGCAATAGTGATAGCTTTAAAGGCTCGAGTGGGGAGACTTCTGGGGAATGACATAAAATGTTGAGAAAACAACAGGGGAACAAAAATCCTCAAACCAATTTTCCTTTTACATCAATGGAATAAGATCGATTTAAAGAAAGATTGAAACTTTTATAATATAAATCCTATATTTCATAATAATACATTTACGAATGAAATTCCTTTGCTATAGGAAACGATTTCAAACAATTTTTGTTTCAATAGATCACTAAAAACTTGTTTTTCAAAACCCCACAACAATGTAAGATTTCAATGTATCGATTGAAATTAATTTGTGAAATTTTCTAGACTTTCATGTAATAAAACACAGAAAATTCAGATTCAAAATTTTCTTGGAATACTCAATAAAAGCATGCATATGATATATGGTTAGAAAACTCTCATCATGTAGAACAAAAACCCCAAGGTTTACAAGATCAATTGCAAAAAATTACAAACAAAAATTTATCATGAATTTTACTAATTGAGAAAATTATATTACATTTTTACTTTTTTTAATATCATTGCATTTCTTTGTTAACTTTGTTTATTGACTCTTGTAATTTTGAATGTTTGTTAAAAATTCATACGATTTTTAAAATTTTATAAATCCATATTGTCCTTTCAAATCTTATAAATTCTATTAAAATCCTTTAAAATCTAATCTTATGAAATCTTGATTGTAAAAAAAAAGTCTTTTAAAAAAGTCTTTAAAGTCTTTCCAATTCTGAATAGTCTTTTAAAATATATAAGATTTTTATTTCAAAAAATCTTTTAAAATCCTAATCCAATACACCTCCTTTAATTTAAGAAATTAATGACCTATCCAACAAATGAAGGATTTTTTGTAAGAAAAAAACATGTTTTCAACACAATTTTTTAAGTTTGTTATAGTTTCTTTTAACAAGATAGAGGTCATAAAAATAAATGAAATATGTCTTTCATGTTATATGAGATGATTTATCTCATGTACATTCGAAAAGTGGACGAAATCTATTTTTTTTAATTTTTCTCTCTTCTCTTTAGTGAATTCAATTCACTTTTTTGTATTTTGGTTGAGACAAAGTTATCTTATGTAATATAAGAAACATATTTCCCTAAAAATAAACACACAAAATATTGAAACAATAAACAAGCGTGAACTCACAAGCCCCGCCCAAAATAAATATTGGGCAAATTAGTATGTGAAAGTGACATCGTGATCATTCTTTAAGACGGAAAAAGTAGGGGGCGATTGGGAGAAGAGAAATTTTTTTTTACCCAGGAATCATGATTTTCGGAAATATAGTGGAAAAATAACTTTTTCGGGAATGTTACAAAAAACTATTTAGTAGGTAGAAATATTCCTGGGAATATTGGGTGTATTTTCATATTGCTACGTTTGGTTGATAGTTAAATTTTGCTGGGATTTTGGATAGAATTTACTAATATACCCTCGATTTTAAATATTAAGCCTCTCTTTTACAATGTTCATATCCCACTCAGGTCTGTCTCTCTTTACCTGTCAAATATACAACATCGTTTAATGTGTGGGAAAGGAACAATTCCATCTAATCGGTGGAATTATTTGGTTGGGATTTCCAAATCATTTACACAAGATTTCCAAATCATTTACACAGCATTTCCAAATTCCAGGATTTAAACTTTATCTGGTTAATTTCACTTTTATGCCTACCAAACATTGTATTCCTATTTATCCGACCAAAGAATCCCAAAAAAACAAAAACAATCCGGCTACCAATGGGCCCTAATAGAAATGCTGTGCTCCCGAACAAGTATGGGCCACTAAGATAGTAGATGATAGAGAAAATGTTCTTAAAGAGTTGTTTTTCTTTTTAGTCATTCATCATCAACCGGTTGCTTCTTCCCTTTATTGATGCTCTCTTTTTTGTAACGTGTTATATGTTATTAGTTGCAATTTTTTCTAGTGGGCATGGATAAGTGACAAATTTACCTTTTCGTTTGTTCCACCTAAATTTGGAGGCGAGATTTTACAATATTTAAACACTTGTACTGTCGCTTGTCTAGTTTATTAACTTGTCTATAATCAGGTCGGGCAACATGGTTTTGTGCTTTCTTTTTATGAACATTTTTGTCCCCTAATGTTATTTCATATTGAATTGGAAGATCCATTCGAGAATGTTGGCGTTCAGTTGGTGAGACAAGCTGGTGCAAAAACTAATGACCTGTGGTGAAGGCTCAACCAGATCTGTTATTCTTGCTTATGACTTATACACAGAGGGGACATATATAGGTAAATATAACAAGCCATACATGAGTATCCTATCTACTTCAATCAGAACAAAATGATTAGATACTAGCATATTTGTAGATTAATTGACATATATGATCTTCACTCATGACTTATGCATACTGAGAAGGAAATATGGTTGCAAATTGATCAGGTAACAATTAACTATGCTCATTCCTGTCCTCTTCTGGCTGTGTGACTTTGCAGCTCAACAACGCTGGATGCATCTATTTCTCTGCATGATTACTTATTTCTTTTGATGACTTATGAGAGCTACAACAGTGACATTTGGGAAGAGTTTTCCTGGTATAGTTTTATTTTTCAGTTAAAGGATTGTCTTTTCTCATTATATCTTGTTTTGTGCACCAAAACAAAGGATCTTAATGCTATTATGTGGAGAGACCATAATGGTTACTGCACTCGTAGTAGCTTGCTTAGCAGTGTAAAAAAAAAGCCACATCGGGAGAGTTGGATGAAGTATTGAGGAGTTTGGGCTATAAAGTTGAAGTGTGTGCTATGAAGCAACATACTTACCTGGACGGGGTCAATGGGTGATCAAGAAGGCCCATGGCCTAGGGGAGTGACCTCCATTGCACTTAGGAGGGGTGCTTCTCTAAGGTCTACCCAAGTGGTGGAGCCTACGTCATAATTTGTGGTAGTGGGGGCCTGCGTTCGCGCGGCCCCTCCCAACGACAGCTTTGAAATTTTATTCACTGGGTCTGATGTCCTGGGCTGTCTAGATTTTTGTAAAAGGCAATATTTTCCGTTATAAGGTATCCAAAGTGACGGGCACTGCAAAAGAAACCTGCGGACAAGTAAGAATCAAAATCTTTGAAATAAGGACGATGCAAATTGCATCATGACCCAAAAGGGATATCCCAGATCATTAAAAAGGGCAAATAGTATTTTGTTACCTAATTTATATAAACTTTAAGCTCTGGCTATGTTTCTTTGGTACTGAACCCATATATTAGTTATTATTATCCCGTTCAAGAAGAGATTTACAATGCCTTGCTCCGTACACTAACAGTATACTGAGAAGTTATATTGTGCAAACACAGCAATTACTACGAAAAAATAACCGGCTTTTGGTTTATTTTGGAGCTAGCTACATAAATTTAATAATTAAATCAACAATTACAATAGAACAAGAAGGAATACTTGGTTGCTATGTTGCACCAATGCTGACACGGGACATCCAACACATTAATTTTTAAAAATATTAGATTTCGATGTATTAAGACACATTTTGTTGAGATATATAGTCCCATATTGATCGGATGTGCAACTAATATGGCCTTTATAAGGCATTGTCAGTCACTGCCTTCAACAATGTTGTTTCCAAGTTGGGTCTGGTGGATATCCACAGCCCCACTTGCGGGGGGGGGGTGTTGATATATCCCAATATAGATGACGTGGAAAGGAAAAACAACAACTTTTAGTTTCTGTTAGGAGAGTTAGTTACATTTCTTATTCTTCTGTAACTACTTTTCTTCTTTATGACCTTCATTCCAAGACAATTTTTATTTCTAGAAATGTAATATTTCATGAATCCAATTTTCCATTTGGTATTCCATCATCCTCTCAACTTCCTGACTCGTCCCAATTCACCCTTTTCCCTGATTCCAATCCCAATCCTCCTGACTTTTCACAACCACAACCAATTCCAATCCCAATTTCCCCAATCACAGATATCCACAAACCTGCTGTTCCAGCTCCAATTTTCACTGATATTCTAGCTCCCACCAACCCTGATCCACCTCTTCGCCGTTCCATCAGAACTACAACCACACCTACTTACCTTCAGGATTTTCATTGTAATTCTATTCACACCAACCATTCCTCCATTAAATATCCCCTCCATGATGTTCTCACCTATGCTCACTGCTCTGCACATTTGCAAAAATTCTGTTTCAATGTAACCTTACAGATTGAACCCAAAACATATAAAGAAGCCATCAAACACAATTGTTGGCAAGATGCCATGAAAACTGAGCTGCAAGCTCTTGAGTTGAACAATACATGGGAATTAGTTGATTTACCTCCAGGAAAGATGCCTATCGGTTGTAAATGGGTTTACAAAAATAAGTATAATGCTGATGGTACACTTGAAAGACAAAGCCAGGCTTGTGGCTAAAGGTTACACACAAGTGGAGGGAATTGATTACTTTGATACCTTTTCTCCGGTTGCTAAGTTAACCACAGTTCGAGTTTTGCTTTCTTTAGCTGCTGCAAATAATTGGTTCATTGAACAATTGGATGTCAATAATGTATTTTTGCATGGAGACCTAAATGAAGATGTTTATATGGTCATTCCACCTGGTCTCAGCAGTCACAATCCACATCAAGTTTGTAAGCTCATGAAATCCTTATATGGACTTAAGCAAGCAAGTAGGCAATGGCACCATAAACTTACAACAGCTCTATGTTCTCTTGGATACATCCAATCAGCAGCCGATCACTCATTATTCACCCTCAAAACTGGTATTCATTTTACTGCACTTCTTATATATGTCGATGATGTTGTTTTGACTGGCAATAGTATGAATGAAATCACACGGGTCAAGTCATTTCCGGATCACCAATTCAGAATCAAGAATCTTGGATCCTTAAGATTTTTCCTTGGTTTGGAGATATCTCGTTCCAAGAAAGGTATCATTCTGAATCAAAGGAAATATGCCCTTGAACTCTTATCTGATAGTGGCTTACTTGCGGCCAAACCTGCCAAAACTCCCATGGATTCTTCTTCTAAGCTTAGTCGTTCAGCTGGTGTTCCTTTAACAGATCCTTCTTCTTATCGTCGATTGGTGGGAAGGCTCCTATACCTCACAACTACTAGACCCGATATTGCATTCTCAGTACAACAACTAAGTCAATTTGTCTCCTCTCCTACAGATCTACATCATTCTGCTGCTATGAGAGTTCTTCGTTACATCAAGGGTTCGCCAAGCAATGGTCTCTTCTTTTCATCCACCAATGAACTCAAATGATCAGGTTTCTCTGATTCAGACTGGGCATGTTGCCCAGATACATGCCGTTAAATCACTGGTCAATGCGTCTTTCTTGGATCAACACTTGTTTCCTGGAAATCTAAAAAGCAAACGACTGTGTCTCGTTCTTCCTGTGAATCGGAGTATCGTGCTCTTGCTAGTTTGTCGTGTGAATTGCAATGGTTATCTTATCTTCTTTATGACTTCACTTTCCTCTATCACAACCAATATCTGAATACTGTGATAATGCTTCGGCTATTTACCTTACACACAATGCCACTTTCCATGAATGCACCAAACATGTGGAGTTGGATTGTTATGTTATTCGTGAGAAGGTTGCCCAGAAATTAATTCATCTACTCCCTGTTCCTTCATCTGCACAGATTGCAGACCTGTTTACTAAGGCCTTGTCAGTCACTGCCTTCAACAATGTTGTTTCCAAGTTGGGTCTGGTGGATATCCACAGCCCCACTTGCCGGGGGGGGGGGGGGGGTGTTGATATATCCCAATATAGATGATGTGGAAAGGAAGAATAACAACTTTTAGTTTCTGTTAGGAGAGTTAGTTACATTTCTTATTCTTCTGTAACTACTTTTCCTTTCTTTCTCTTCAGTATAAATACTGTAAAGAGTGTGCATTGTAATCATTTTTAGATCAATGAAGTTTTCTAAGCAGTTCAAGATTATCAACATGGTATCAGAGCCTCACTGTCCCCCGCTTTAAAGTGGAATTAAAATAAAAAGCACAAAAAGGTAAACCAAAAACTGGACCTGTGCAATTCCACGCTTCTAGCCCAAAGGGCTCTTGCGTGAGGGGGCGTGTTGAGATATATAGTCCCACATTGATTGGATGGGCAACTAATATGGCCTTTATAAGGCCTTGGTCACTCCCACCCTTTGAGCTAGCTTTTGGGGTGTTGTATCCTAAGGTTCTTTACACATTTTTGATGTTAAATAATATTTTTAATTTATGTAGTGTATATTATATTTAATATTCAATAATTTAACAAAAAAATGAATTTAAACTTATAATACCATTAATTTTGTAAAGAAACATAAGATATCCCAAATATTTATATTAAATTCAATAAAATGGCAATCATAATCAAAAGAATTTAATAATTGAAATTAAAAATGCAACGTAACCTTTGAACTTTTTTTGAGTCTTTGCAACGCGTGTTGGAATGTTAGAGTGTTGGGTAGAGGAGTATCAAAAAGTGTCGAACACAATATGTTAAGATTTTAAGATTTTGAAGTGTCGATGTATTATAGTTTGGTAGAGCAACAAGTTTTTCTCTCATCGTGTTTATAAAGTGTCCATTATCAAAGCTCCTATAGCTACATCAGCATGAAATTTTTTTCAAGGGACAAGGCAGCTTAGTATTTTTCATATCCTTAAAAAGATCATATGCTAGCACCCTTTGTGTATCAATTTGCTCCACGCAGTTTAACACGGAAGAATATTTGCATAACATTTCAAAAGGAAAAAAAATTAAATATTACTATTTTAATATTTATTACGAAAATATTATCATGCTGGACATGTCTCTCTTCATAGGTCACATTTCATGCAGAACGTCTCTCTCTCCTGGGTCACGTCCCATACTGGGCGTGACTGATCTCGTCCTATTTTGGGCATGTCCTAGTGCAGTAGATTCATTTTTAATTTCAAAACAATTATATTTTTGGAAAAAAATATTAAAATAGTAATATTTAATATATATTTTTCCCATTTCAAAACAATAACTTATGGCAACCAATTTTAACTTTCTCCACCACCAAGCATATGTTGGGGAAATATAATATGGGAAAAAGAAGTATCATTTTGAATGACACAAGCTTGTGTCATTTTAGGTATTTTACACAAAGTACGACCGGTCGTACTTTGTGTAAAATTGAAAAGTTGCTTTTTTTTCTCTCTCTCCAGTCACATCGTTGATGTATAAAGCGAAATAAAAGTAATTTTTCAGAATTACACAGAATACAACCAGTCGTACTATGTGTAAATCACTAAAAGGACACAACTTGTGTCCTTTTGAAGGACACACACTAAACCCATATAATATAGCCACGTGAAAACGACCAAAAACCAAGTGTAGCGGCTCCAGTGAGATAAGTGGATCAAATGGAAGATATTTCTTGAAATAGAGGTAAACCTGATAAAGCATTAAGAAAGAACTTCCTTTATATGGTTTCACTAAAATTTTGGCTTGTGATAGAGTTCAATGGTGTTGATTGATCCATGTAGATGATATCACCAAGTTGGATATGGCTTGGGATGGTTGAAATATATATATATATATATATATATATATATATATATATATATATATATATATATATTATTGCTAAAGAAGATTGAAAAAACATTAGCTTTCAATTCATGCTTTTGTTACCATGCCAATGAGTATATGACTTTGATTAAAGAAAGTGTTCTCACATTTTATGCTCTTAACATCTCTTTAGATCTCAATTTTTTTTGGTAAACAAATTCAATTTGATGGCTATAAAATTAAGCTCCACTCTTTAGTTTTAATTTTTTTTTAAAACATTCCTGGATGTATGAACATTTTGATAATCATAATCAAAATTATCTGGCTGCAGATTTTGATTTAATTATAGTTTTTGCTGCCTGCCAATGCTTGCATTTGTAAGTCCTGAAGAATTCAACAACATTGGTTGCATTTGTAGGTCGTATTTTTATAAACTAATTAAAATAATATAAAATTAAGATTTTTATATGAGAACATAAAATTAAAAAAATTGTCTTTCCTAACATTTTTATTTTATTTTATTTTTACAGTTTTTGGGCCATAACGATGTAGAAGCCTGATTTCCGTGTACTATACCACTCAACGGATGAGCTTCATATTGGTTCATTAGCTATTTTATGTTTTATAATTTCTTTTCTGTTTGTAAATATGATCTATATTTTAAGGTTGACATTGGGCTACCCACACATGTAGCACAACTAAATAGTCCAGTTATAAATAAGGTACAAGGTAATTTTTAAGATTACTGGAAAAGCTACGTTGGTAATCATGCCATGTTTGGTATAAGATAACAAAAAAATATTCTCAAACATCTTTGTTCACTGGTATTCTGATTTACAAACAAAAGTCTCATTTCAGATTACCAAAAATAATATGGTATTTCACAAATCCCACATCAAGGGAAAATGGAAAACAAGTTGTGAGACAAATACCCTTCAGCATACATTGAAACCTAGGTAACTGTGCAAAAGAAATATGCACTGAGGGTTACTTTTGTAAAATAACTCATATTCTCAGAAATATTTCACAATCAACCAAACATGAAATCATTAATCTTTACCTAATATTTCCAGTAATATTTTGACTAACCAAACAGCTTTTTGGTAACAATCCCAGATAACTCACTTCCCGACCATATTTCCAGTAATCGTGATTCCAGGATAAAAAAAAATTTCCTGTACCAAACGCCCCAAAGATCTTCATCCAACAATTTGGGATTATTGATTCCTGACGGAGAGCAAGAGAGAAGGATTGGAAGAGTACATCATTGTGCCACACGCCTTTTGATATTGGCGCATGACATATATAAGGATGATGTTGGATGCAAATATGATTCCGCTTGTTCTAGTTGAAGGTTTTCTTGATTAAATTTTTAAGTTCTAAGATGATTCTGTCAAAATAACATAACTAAGAAAGTCAAGATCATCGTCAAAGATTCACACTGTTACAAATCAATAATCAGCCCAACAGTGAGCCCAATAACCAGTAGTAATTCCGACATAGAGTTTTCCATTAAGTTAGTTTAGTTAGTTACAGAATCAAGATTAGTTAATTCTTTTCTTGTAAATATTTGTGTATAAGTAGTCGAAGCTTAAGTCTTCTTTGTATCTTTTTGTAATACTTCCTTGTCAATCAATGAGAATTAGTTTTACACTTTTTTCTCTTCTCTTTCCTTGCTTCTGATATGAAGTTAGTTTACTTTTGTAATATGGTATCAGAGCTATTTGGGCTCTGGTAACCAAGTATTCCGCTACAATCTCTTTTCTGGGAAATTTAATTTCCAGAATATTTGACACTTTTTCTTTTTTTTTCTTGCTTTTCTTCTTTCTGGAACAGTACATATTTCTCCCACTCTTATTTTACACAATGTCCTTTATGTTCCTACTTTCAAAGTAAATCTTGTATCTGTTACAAGACTCCTTCGAACCATTCCCTGCTATCTAACATTTTGTGATTCATGTTGTGTTATCAAACAGATACCATCGAATATGATGATTGGTTTAACTGATGAAGTTGACAGATTATATGTGATAAGAAGCTCATCATTCAAATTACAAGTGATGA
Source organism: Gastrolobium bilobum (assembly GCF_033153095.1). NCBI lineage: Eukaryota > Viridiplantae > Streptophyta > Magnoliopsida > Fabales > Fabaceae > Gastrolobium > Gastrolobium bilobum. The sequence goes on along the minus strand of NW_026895830.1, from coordinate 13,147 downwards.
ATAAAGAAGAGTCTGCTCAATCTTCAAAAATAGTCAATACCAAGTCAGTTTCCAATAACTGTTTCAAAGAAGATGCTTCATTATGGTATCTTAGATTAGGACATGTATCACACTCAACATTGAAACAAATGTCAATAAAATTTCCTTTCATTCATTGCAAAGAAATATCTCCTTGTGATGTGTGTTATCTTGCAAAACAACACAATTTGCCATACCCTTCAAGTACCACAAAAACTGATAACATATTTCAACTTTTACAAGTTGATATATAGGGCCCATACTCTTTGCCTTCAATTCAGGGATATATATATATATATTTTAACTATTGTTGAAGATCATTCTAGATTTACTTGGACCATTCTTCTTAAAACCAAGGCTGAAACTCGTGACAAACTTAAAGAATTCATTAAATTCATTGAAAACCAATTTCAAACAAATGTGAAATGCACACGAAGTGACAATGGTCTCGAATTTGCAATGCTAGAATTTTACAGCAGCAAAGGGATTATACATCAGAAAAGCTGTGTAGAAAATCCTCAACAAAATGGCATTGTTGAAAGAAAACACAAACATATATTAAATGTAGCTCGAGCCATTGCCTTCCAATCCAATATCCCACTTCAGTTTTGGTCATTTGCAATTACCCAAGCTTTTCACATTATAAACAGACTTTCCACTCATATACTTAACAATGATACCCCGTACCAAAGACTTTACAATAAACCTCCCACATTTGTGCATCTCAAGGTATTTGGATGCTTGTGTCATGCTACTACCCTTAAAGCTAACCGTAAATTTTTTTTCTCCTAGACCTATCAAGGCTATATTTCTTGGTTATCAAGAGGGAATTAAAGGCTATATCCTAATTGACATAAATTCACGAAAAATATTTGTTTCTAGAAATGTCATTTTCTTTGAAAGACATTTTCCTTTTGCCACCAACAATATGTTACCTGAACTGAAAAATACTATCCATAATTCTGATGAATCTATACCTTCACCAGAAAATTCCCCACCAAATTATCCTGATCCTGTCTTTACACCAGATTACTCTATATCAGCCTCAACAAAAAAGTGACCTCATACCAAATTATCCTGATCCTTCATTACCTTCATCAATTCAACATGATCATGAACAACAATCAGCCTTATTACAACACCACCCAAAATAACCAGTAACACGCCCACCATGATCCTCGTGAAGCAACCACAACAAACACCTTGCACTGCGCCATCCATGCTGTTGATATGTCACATTTCTACTCGTGATAAATGGGTATTTGAATATTCTTTCAAGTTCTCATTATTTTATTTTGTTTTCTTCTGGCTATTTCTGTGCTCTCATTGACTCTAGCAGCCCCATCACGCACGCGATATACCCAAGATCCCACCACCATCGTCACGATAGCGCCTCTAATTGTCGTTTCTCCTTGATTATTTTAATCTGAAGGTTCTATTCTTTATGCAATTGGTCCCTTTATTATTTTTCTCATGGCTTCATGTGATATTGTTTTGTGTGTGTGTCTGTGTATATAGAGAGACTGTGTGTTCAGACAATAAGAATTAATCTTGATTATTTAAGTTAAAATTGAGTGGTCAAACTCCCGCACTAGGGAGTAGGGACAGTGGTCAAGTTGATTTTCTTGAGGCTTCTCTACCCCAATATTGACTTCTTCGATGTATTTATTTTTGATTTGGGCTTGGGCCACTTATTTAAAGAAAAAATTTTGTGGGGATCTTGACTCATTCCAAAGTTACCTACAGAAAAACTCTGTCATTCTTTGCCCAATTTATTTTTCTTTCCCACTTTTTTACCATGATTTTCTATTCCAAAGTAAAAATACTCAACAATTACGCGTCATTTTTTGAATGCACGGTTTAGGTAGGACACATATATCTTGTCAAATTGAAATATATTTTCCTTAGGGTGTGTTTGGTACAGGAGAAATTTTTTGGTAACCGGGAATCATGATTAATGGGAATTCAGTAGAAATTGAGTTTACTTGTAATCTTACGAAAGATGTGTTTGGTTCGCCAAAATATTACCGGGAATACTGGGTAAAAATTACTGATTCCATATTTGGTTTAGAACGAAATATGACTTGGAATATGAGGTTATTTTACAAAAATAACCCCAAACTATTTTTACTTTTGTAATTGATAGATTGGGTCTAGATTTTTATGTGTATTGGGGTATTTTTGTCTCAAAATTTATTGTTGTGCTTTCCCTTTACTTGGTATTCTGATTGGTATTCCGAATTACCATATTATTTTTGGTAATCTGAATAGTGACTTTTCTTTATAAATCAAATTACCGGTAATCCTTGAATATCCGGGAATCATAATTTATTCCTTCTATCAAACGTGATAATTACATTTACCAAAGAAGAATTACCGGTAATCCTCTCCAAAAACTTGAACCAAACACCCCCTCAGCTTAATTAGCAGTTTCCTAGGCACTCTACTCTATTTTAAGAATATACAGATTATCAGCAAATTCAAGACGACAAATTTTTTTTATTAGTAAAATCAATGTTTGGCAATGTGAACAACTGAATATAAGAAATATAGTAGACTAATTATCTATGTTTCACTGACACCGACACGGGATACGACAAGACATTCCAACACGTTAATTCTAAAAAATGTTAAATTTCGACATGTTAGGACACGTTTTGATATTATATAATATTTTTAATTTATACCGTGTATATTATATTTAGTATTCAATAATTTTACAAAAAAATAAAGTTAAAATTATAATACCCTTTAATTTTGCAAAGAAACATAATATATCCCAAATATTTATATTAAACTCAATAAAATCGTAATCGTAATCTAACGAATCTAATAGTTGGAACTCAAAATGCAACGCAACGTAACTTTTGAACCTTTATTAAATCTTTGCAACGAGTATTAGAGTGTCGGTGAGTGTCGAGAAGTGTCGGACACGACACGTCAAGATTTTTGAAGTGTCGGTGCGTCATAGCTAATTATCATAATTCCCACATAAATAATTTTATTACACATTTGAGAACATATATCACATATAATTACTAGCCAAGGTACGAAGAAATACTCCTAGTTTTATTTTTCGACAATATAACATTTCCTAGTTGATTACTAGAAAAATAAAGAAAAGAAACAACCATAAAATCTTTTTAAGAAACCAAAAATATAAATAGTAGAAGCAAGCTTCTTGGTCATGCTTTTCTAGTCAATGATATGGTGATGTTGGTGAACTCTGTTTTCTCCTTGGACATACGATCAGTCAAGATTTCTCGGTAGCGGCTAAAAACCTCATCAATGATAGCTTCACCAAAGTGGGTAACCAACAGAGGTTCAGTCACAGCCCTCATTAACTGTGCGACATTGTATCCACCATCACTGTGATTCTGATATTTCAGATTCAAAGTCAAAAGCGTTCCAGTTATAAAAAGGGTTCCAATTCACTTCAAACACATCTAGGCGATTGATGGTGAACGATCCTTCTTTAAGAACTTCCAATTTCACTTCATATGGGGATGGATAATAGTTAGGGATGTTGAATGTTTCTAGTTGCTCTTCTTTTATTTTTCCCTACAGTAAAAAGATTCATATTCATTTTACCAAATTTATTTGTTACAGAAGACAATTAATATTAAAACACTATAATTTAAGTCACAACTTTTATAAGATGAATCAAAGGCCGCAATCGATCAGTTTTGAGAATTTAAGTGTGAAAAATATATATTCTAACAGATATAATTTTTTGGGTCACATTTATTAATTAATTATTAGTTCTAATAAATTGTAATTGTTAAATTGACAGAAATTAATGGTTAATATTTATTGTCAAACTTTTTAGTTTGACACGTGTCAAATGATCATGTCCCACGCGCGTGCGCGTACTTACACACACATGTGTGTGTGTAGAGAAAGATAGGATCCTTTCATACCGGTGTCAAATTAAAAAGTTTGACATCAAATCTTAACGGTTGATTTCTGTCAATCTAACAGTTATAATTTATTGAGAATTAACAAATATATAATAAGTGTGACCCAATGAATTATAACCATTAAATTCATGAAATCAATGGTTAAAATTTAATGTCAAAGGATCTGACCCTATATATAAGGTAGGTTATCTTACACTAATGTAAAATAAGAAATTTTGCAATCATTTGTTGTCATTAATCATCTTGTATTCCAAGGCTCACAAAACCAAAATATAAAATTATTAAGTGATCAGATTAACTACTAAAATTAAAAGTGTAACTTATAAAATGACATTGAACCTATATATATATATATATATGAGGTAGGATCCTTTGACACCAGTGTCAAATTTGAAGTTTGACACCTCATCTGATAACTGTTAGGTCAAAAAAGATCAATGATGTCACATGCTTACAAATCAGAGTCGTTGATCTTTTTTGATCTAACGGCTATCAGATGAGGTGTCAAACTTCAAATTTGACACTCGTGTCTATAAATCCTACCTCATATATATATATATATATATATATATATATATATATATATATATATATATATATATATATATATATATATATAGGAGTGATATTCTTACTACGAAAAAATATCCCTAACAACACGAGAGTATATTTTCCATATATATATATATATATACACGTGTGTGTGTTTGTGTGTTGTTTATGCATAGTACAATTACTCTTTTTTTATTTAGTGTTATAATATCATCAAATGATAAAACAATCAATTCATGTATAATCCTCCAAGTAAATTTATGTTTCAAAGAACAATTGAAGAGCATATTAAAAGATTCGGATGTTAAATATTCGGGTTAAGATTAGTCAAAATATGAGATTGATGTAGTTATAAAAAGTTAAATAAATGACAGACGATTTAGAATGTGTACCTGCAAGACCATATCATTAAGAGCTGCAGCCATAAGTTCCCAAATGTAGCAACATTCCTTGGCAGATGGATCGTCGCTTCTTCTTCCCATAAATGTTAGAACCATGCGACCCCCTTCAACTAGTTCCTCTGCTCGACACTTTAGAAAAAGATAGAAATCTCTTTGAAATTGCTCGTAGTAAGCCTTGAGGACGTTTGAGGGGCTTGTGCTGGCCATGTAAATGTTGCCCTTATTTTTCTCTAAACCCTCGGGAACCTAATTAATCACCATTAAACAAAAATTATTTATATTCCACTAATCTATTGTTGCAGATTAATTAAAGAGAAAAGGTCTGTTTCTGCAGTAGAAAATTAATTAACCCCACATACAAATACCAATCAGAATAAGAAAAAAGAGTTAACAAATACATATATATATATATATATATATATATATATATATATATATATATATATACCTTAGATAGCCATTGAAGGCTGTAAGAGGAATGGACAAAATGCAAACTTCGATTATGAAAAACTCTGCCATAGAAAGAACCAGGAACACCATAGAAGTAGCATGGACCAATCCCAGTTTCGATTTCATCACGTAGTTTCTCTTTGAAGCTGTCAAGGGACTTAAAGAGGTTGGTGAAGTCGTTTCCTGGGAGATCATTCATAAAAACCTTGTATTCAGGAGATTTATGTTTCAGCTGTCGGCAAAGATTCTCCACAGCCTTAATAATGTCTGAAATCACAAGCAAAGTGTTTGGTCCAGAAGAGCAACCCAAGTCTGCAATTGCCAGGCTTCTCGGTAGTGCATGTGCTGCTATAGAGGGTAGTTATGGCTTCTTCTATTAACGGCTTTGTCAAAGAAATCACCTTTTGCTATATATATAACCAATGACAGAGTTAGTACGCATTTATATTACTACCATGCAGTCTATCTCAGTTCAGTTATATGACCTTTGTTTGTGTTATGGAATTGGGTGATAAATATGAAGACACAAAAGCATGATATGTTATATGTAATTATACCTGAACTAAGGAGTTGTTTGCATAGCTTGCTTCTCCAACTCCTCCATTCATGTGTAGTACCTGTCCGTCTTTCATTCTTGTTTCTTTAGTCTTTGTTTCACTATTTCTCAGTCTTATGCTTTTGTGCTTTCTCCCGTTTAATCAAAGCCCGTAGCACACTATATTTATAGATGTAAAAGCAATTTATTTTTATTTTTTAACTTTTGTCTATGGATATCCCATTTAAATTGATCGGCCATTTCTTTAACCAAATGGGTCCACTTGTTAATTATCACAAATATATAAAAACAAAGCTAATACTTTGTGTGTTCTAAGAGTGTAAATGGATCGGACGTTGGGGTTTATGACCTGATCTACCTCGGATCAATTTTGTATATTACAACTAGTAAAATAAAATATATCCAAACCTTATAAAAAAATCTATTTAAAAAATAGAACATAGACTTTCTTTTATAATACTTTACCTATATGCATACCGGTTAGCTTATATCATATTATTTATTTTAAATAAAATTTTTATTCAAATAATTTTTTATAATAAAATAATATCATTTTCATTATTTTTTTAATTCTTGAATGTCTAATAGACTTAAATAGGCAACTGGCCTAGGCCATTCCTTTTATTTTTAAATATAAGTCACGTCCGACTTATAATTTGGCCTTCACAACGCTAACAAACCAAGATATGCTTAAAATATTATACACAAGCCTGACTTATTTAAGACAAAGTCTGACCAAGCCTAACTCATTTACACCCATACGTTATATGCATACGAAAAATCATTCCAAATACTTATATATATATGACAAAAAAATCATAATATTATAATTCAAATAAATAATTATGACATTAATGCTATTTTCAATTTGATTATGGAAATGATGCATCCTGTTGCGCACCAAGTTTATGCGTAACTAGTTGTATACTTTAAAATTCCCACCCCACCCCCACAATCTAATGCCGAAGCAGTAACCAATTGGTTAAACAAAAAGAAAGAACGAAACAAGAATTGCGAGAAAATACTTTTCTCTTTTCTTAATTTTATTTAACCAAAAATAACCTCCTAACAATAGGGTTCTTCGAGCCTTAAATAGGCAAAATAAAAATAACAAAAAAAGTAAAGAACTATAATCATGCGCAATCAAAGGAGATAACACACAATCAACGCACACTCAAATGTAATCTAAAAATAACAAAAAGAAAAATAATTAACAATTATTGAAAAACCTTAAACTATAGAATAAATTATAGAAAAGTCCAATCAAAAAATCAGTCAACTCGGATGCATCACAATCTCTATGTACAACTTCTCTCTTAACTCTCTCACTCAAATAAGTCTTATAACACTCTTTTCGAAATTGTAAATTATAGTAGTAAGTATTAGTGACTTAGGATAGAGTAGTGATATTTATATATACGTAGGTTACTACTGACAATTAGGAACAGTGACCAATTTGCCACTGTTCATCATAAAATTTACCAGAATGCCACACGCACATTAAAATTTCCCAAACTGCCACGCAGGCTAATTCGCTACACAGTGCAGCGAATTAGGCCTGATGATGTGTCACGTCCTCAGTGGTCCACGTATTTCGCTACACAGGGTAGCGAAATACGTGGTCAAAAGGTCAGCCCTGCCAGGCAACTTTTGGACACGTGTCAAGCCACCCGTATTTCGCTAGTCTGTGTAGCGAAATACGTGGCAACAGTCACCTGCTGCCCTGCGCATGTCAGACACGTGGCAGCATGGCACTAATTCGCTGCCTTGGGTAGCGAATTAGGTGCAAATTTTTTGCTATATAAACCCTTCCGTCCCCACCCCCTCCCCCCACCAATTTCTCTCATCTTCTCCCTCACTCTCTCTCTCTCTCTAAGTGCATTCTCTCTCTACAAGGTTAGTAATTTGTTTTATTGCTTTTATAATATGTTTGTTTCATTAATTATGTTTTTTTTTATAAATATGTTATATTATTTAGTGTTTAGGCATGAAACTTTAGGTTAGTAAATATGTTATATTATTTAGTGTTTAGGCTTGAAACTTTAGGTTAGTAAATATGTTGTAGTATTTAGTGTTGATACTTGAAACTTTAGGTTAGTGAATGTGATATATTATTTAATGTTGATATTTCCAACCTTAGACTAGTAAATGTGATAATTTTAAATCATGCAAAAATGATTAGGCGTAATTTATTTAATTTATTATTTAAGCTTTAATACATGTGTAATGTTATTTAATTTTGGTTTTTGAAACCTTAGGCTAGTAAAATGTGTTAATGAATTCCATGCTATAATGCTTAGGCTAATATAAATAAAAAATTTTATTTATGCTGTAATATTTTGTGATTAGGTTTACATAATTAAAAAATTTGCACAAAATATATAAACGTTAATAATTTATAAATTTAGATTTTGGGTTTAGGGTTTTAAAACCTTAGGCTAGTAAAATGTGTTAATATTATTTAATGTTGGTATTTGAGCCATTAGGTTAATAAATGTGTTAATTCTTGGTAATAGCATAAATGACTTTGGTTAGGTCTACATAATTAATTTTTTTTATTATTTTATAAACGTTAATAATTTAGAATATTGTTTAATTCTTAAAATTTTGAAACCTTAGGTTGGAAATTATGTGAATCTATTAAGTTATAAAATCGTAGGTTTAAATAATTTAATTTATTATTTATGTTTTAATACTTATTTCATTGTTAGTTACTGTTGATCTTAGACACGATAGATTATCAATTTATTTTAATTTAGTTAAAGCAGTAACTTAAATGGAGAAAGACCTTTGAATTGTGCTTTTATTAATTTTATTTATTTAGCCAAATATTCATGAATTTTTGGTTGATGATTATTAATTTAATTGTTTAGGATTAATTTATTTAGATATGGAGCATGATGAGGCACCTCGTCCTGGGTCTCCACGCAGCGTGATTGACTCTGGGCCTTCAGACAAGACTCTCCTAACTTTACATGAGAAACATATATCCACACATGTGTGGAACACCTGTGAGGATCCGAATGTCCCGGATCGTGTGATTAATGTGCGACATGCTACGACACATGATCACCGTGCCATTCCTGAAGAGATTGAGCCATGGCTGAGGCTGGCTGGCTTCTACCATGTTGCGCGCCTGCGCAATCATGAGGTTAGTAGTTTTTTATTTTATCACTATCTCCTGACTTTGGCATATGGCATTGTGATAAATATTTATTTATTGCTGATTAACCACATATTTTTTATGATTTCAGATAGACCATTCACTTGTTTCTGCGCTTGTCGAGCGATGGCGCCCAGAGACACGGACATTTCATATGCGGATGGGCGAGGTCACCATTACCTTGGAGGATGTGCATCATCTACTAGGATTGCCCACTGATGGTGAGGTTGTGTCCGGGCGCCATGGACGACATCCATTTAATCAGTTAGTCAATGACTACTTAGGCGTAAATCCACAGGCTGGTAGGGATTTGTCTGGACGTTTGCTGGGTCTCCACTTCCTACGGCAGAAGTTTCGGGATTATGCATGCCACGCAAACACTGAGGTTGACCGTATGAGATATACTAGCGCACTAATTTTGCGCATACTCGGGGGGACACTGTTTGTTGACACTGCTTCCAACTTCGTTCCTGCGAGATATTTAAGATATTTGGATAATTTTCAGCGGTGTGGAACCTACAGTTGGGGCTCTGCAGTTCTCGCCGTATTATATAAGGAACTGTGCAAAGTCACTGACAGGAGACGTTCTGAAATGGGTGGATGTGCACTCTTATTGCAATTATGGGCGTGGACCAGATTCCCGCCTATCTCTCCTGGAATACCCGAAGTCACTGATGTACATGCTGCTTATGGACACAGGTAATATTAATGTTGTTAATGTAAATTATTCAAATTATACGAATGTTAATATTTTAGCAGTTCTTGTATGGTAATTGTCGCTTGTGGACTATTTGGTGCAGGTTTAACAGTTATGATGTGCGGCAGACTGTGTGCACACACATTCGCAGGTACCGGCATCGTTTGGATGTTATGCGGAGACGTGAGTTTTGTTGGAGACCGTACTTGGGTTTCGAAGGTCATCCACCACCTTCTGACACCGCCCGTAGATGGATCTCTGTCTGTCCACTTATTTGTTACCAGGTCGTTGTCTATCAGCAGCCCGATCGAGTTCTACGGCAGTTTGGATTTCAGCAGCCTGTTCCACATGCTCCGATAAGTTGTCTTGACCTCTTGACGATTAGCATCACTGGCAAGACAGACGTAGATTAGAGGGAGAGACATGGATTCTTTATCGCTCAGTGGGAGGATAGGGATTCTTTGGTAATACAGGAGCTTTTGCCACTTGCACATATTGATCAGGGCCACCTATCTGTTAACAGTGAGTATATGGGGTGGTATCATAGAGTGACCCGTCGATGGATGACCCGCAGGGCTGCGATTGCGACGCACGTGGTATGTTGTTATATTATTGATGTGTTGTTTTATAATCTTGTTTCTCAGTCACTAACAAGTTATTTCATGTTTGTACTACAGGCTGATCGCGCGGAGACGGTGGTCCATATGACTTCGCCGGAGGGTCGGGTATCGTTCTCTATGGATCAGATTTACCACGAGTCTCTCAGGGTAGTTGCCGCTTGTGATGATATGACCAGGTTGACAGATCCGGGCGAGCCCGCAGCCCCACCGGTGGTACGTAATACACAGGACCCTCCGCCTGTCCAGCGTCGTTCTCGACGTTCGCGTATTGAGGGTTTGCCCCTGCACCATTCCGCACCTACTGTTGCTGATACGCCTGTTATAGTCCCTCCCATGCCCCCCCGTCCGGCCGGGATGTATTATTCGCCTGGATTTCCAGCAGGTCCTTCTCAGCAGTATTGGTAGCCCCCGCAGTTTTCCGGTGCAGCACCTGGGGTTCATCCAGCACAGTATCCACCCTGGCAGACTGCGCCACCTATGGGTCAGTATGGGTATCAAAGTCAGCCGTTTCCCATGTATGCAGGCGGTAGCAGTTCACAGCCCACACAGGGCTTAGACTCATTCACAGAGTACTACAGGCCATCACCTTATCCACAGGATCCATCAGTTGCACATGCTCAGCCAGATGATTCTGATCCGGTGATTGCCACTCCCACTGCGTACTCGACGAGTTTCTTGCAGTCACCACATTCACAGCCATTCGGGGATTTTTCTGCTCAGGATTTGGCCGAGGCTATGCGAGAGGCGACTGATGCCGATTATCCTGGCCATGCGCAGGACGTACCTGTTCCCGGTGCTGATGCAGATCCTGATGTTGATGGTGCTGATGCTCAGGGGATTAGGAGAAACCCCGTTCGACAGGCCAGGTTTACTTGCATGCTGTCACCATTTGACCATGATCAGGCTAAATGCGCAGGGTATCATGCTCGACAGCATTGATGTGTTATTTTGTTGTGTCTGTATGTTTAGGTTGACTTTGCTTCAGTTGTCCTATGGACGATGGACTGTTATGTACGTATATTTTGCACTTGTCTTGGTGACGATATGTTATGCGCGACTTATGTAGTTGTTGTAATTGCTATGATTATCGTTGTTTACTTTGGTAATACAATATTGTTACAAATGATGTTTTCTTTATAATTATGGTTATGTTCCTGCCAAAAAGAAGCATTGAAATACAATAAAATGTAAATGGCGGTACTAAATATTATAACAAAGCCAACATGTCAGTGTACATACATCACTACTTTTGCGAATAACTAAATACACATGTTACTTACGCATATAATAAATATTTAAGACTCATTCACTGCTGTGGTTGCTGGCGCGAAGGACAATTTCGTTTATTATGCCCAACAACCCTACAATAACCGCACCTTGTTCGAGTAATTGCCCCTTCACGCGAATCCATTTCATTGTGAATACGTGTACTTCTTGGCCTCCCCCGTTGACGTCTCATAGACACATCTGGTATAACTGTTGCATGTGCAAATGGCGGTATGAAATCCTCGTTACCAATTGGATACCATTGACCCGAATAAATTTCACATTGATTCTTGGCACTGTATGCAGGGTCTATGTACAGTGTGGGATCGTGATGCGTCGATGTACATGCCGCAATGACATGGCTACACGAGAACCTGAAAGCAGTGAACTCACCACACTGACATGTACGGTCAGATAACGAAACCGACCATTTTCGTCCGTCGCGATGAGTCCGTACATTATACGACTCTTGCACTTCAAATCTTGTCCTTTGCGCGTGATAAGATGTTACGTAATGTGTCGCAGCTTTACTTTGATTGTCAACATATAGTCGCCACATGACTTTGGCGAAGCGATTACCTCTGTCAAGCTCCTCACGGGCTTCCTGTCCGTGCTCTAAAAAATATGCCACCAGTCTACTGTAAGTTATACGCACAAGTGACGTAATTGGAAGGTTTCTTGCCCCTTTTAAAACTTTGTTAACACACTCTGACAGATTAGTTGTCATGTGGCCAAACCTTCTTCCTTGTTCATCGTAAGAGATGCTCCACTTCTCTTTCGGGATGCGATCAATCCAAGCAGCTATTTGAGGGCTTGTTTCTCTAAATTTCTCTAAACCAGCATCAAAGTCAAAGCGCGATGTTGTATATCCTACACATGGCACACAAAAAACATTACTACCTGTTGTCCATTAAACGAATCAGACCAATTGAAAACATACCTAACTTCTTCAACTGCTTCTTCAACATGACATTCTTGAACTTGTGATTGAAATTACTGGCCACGTGGCGAAGGCAATACACATGATATGCCTGTGGTGGAGACCATCCTAGATCAGCATTGTTGACTGCAGACAAGATACCCGCATGCCGATCAGAAATCAGACAGATTCCGTGTTTTTGCGTAACATGTATTCGAATAAGTGCTAAGAACCATGACCAGTTGTCAGTATTCTCCGCAGACACGATAGCGAATGCAATTGGAAGAATGTAATTGTTGCCATCAACAGCTGTAGCAATCATTAGGGTCCCACGATATTTGCCATATAGATGTGTTCCATCGATCAAGATTATTGGCTTGCAATAATTGAATGCTTCACAACACTGTTTAAATGTCCAAAACACCCTTCTGAAAACCTTGTGAGCTTGGTCTAGGCATCCATCAATGAAATGATCCGGGAGAAAAACGCAACATGTAATCCAGCCACCTAGGTAAGAACGCATACGACTCGTCCCAGTCAACAAAAACTTTCACAATAGCCTTTTGCTTTGCCTTCCATGCCTTC